>NC_036648.1:8863318-8923688 GCF_002806865.2 Cucurbita pepo subsp. pepo | reverse complement strand
AAAAAAAAAAAAAAAAAAAAAAAAAAAAAAAAAATTTAATAGTATAGAACCAAACATCAATTATTAATTTTTTTAATTAAAAAACATTCGGTCCAGTGTAACAGTCTAAGCTTACCGCTAGTAAATATTGTCTCCTCTAGTCATTGTGTAGTGTTGTCAGCCTCACAATTTTAAAACATGTCTGTTAGGAGGATGGTTCCACACGCTTATAAATAATATTCCGTTCTATTCTCCAATTAACATGAAATGATTCCACACCGTTCTGGGAAACCTCTCACATTTTGTTACGGACCCTCTTATATAATTAAAAATCAACAATTTTATATATAGTAAATATTTATATATATATATATATATATTAAAAATATTTGAAATATATTTATAATTTATTAGATGGTTTTAAAAATTATTATAACAAATTTAAAAATTTATTAAGACATAAATTTAAAAGTTTTAAATATTATATAAATTGAGAATTTATTTAACTCCAATTAAGTTGACCGTAATCTGGTTTTTAATAATAAATAAAAAAATGAGACAAGTTGCCAAGTATTTAAGAAGCAAGGGATTGGACAGGTGTCAGATCCAGAGCGCACCGTCATGTTTCCAAGTGCTCAACAGGAGATTCTGGAATTTCTCTCTCACAGAGGAGAGAGAAAGAAGAGAGAGAGAGAGAGAGAGAGAGAGAAAGAAGCATTGACAAACTATTAGCCGTAAATCTATTTCCTTCGGCTGTTTGTGTTATGTTCAACAGAAGCTGAGAAAGAACCCAGAAACCCAGGTAAGCCACTCTCCTCTCTAACCTTTTTTCTTCCTTTTTCTTTCAGTAATTTCTTGTTCTGATCTATTTTTAGTGAAATTCTTCATCATTGCTCCATCTCTGTAGGTGAAAAATGGCGGCATCAGTGGAGAAAGACACTGTGAATGAGGAGGTCGTGTCCGTCGAACTCCCTGCTCCTCCTGGCTGGAAGAAAAAGGTAACCGATTCCTTTTTCTGGAGCTTCAATTCTTGTTTCAATCTGTTTTTGTTACTTAATTTTGCTCTGAATTACGAATTATCGACTGGGATTCTGTTGTCCCCTGATTTTAGGGTTTCTTTGGTGGTAGTTCACTCATTTCGTAGCTAGGGCTTTTTTGGACGGTTGAATTATCAAATTTCTTGCTTAATTCCCCTTTTGGAGAATTATTTGCAAACTGTTGGTCTCTGGTGTTCATTTTACTTCGTTTTTTGAATTTTGGATATCGTGATTTCGTTGTGCTTGTATACCTGAGTCCTGGACTAGTTTTCGTTCCCTTCAACGAAAATGCTTTGTAAAGTTCTTTGCATTATCTGGTGAGTATCAGGGCTGCCACTGCTTAAGCATCTGAGGGGTGGGATCATATTGATAATTTCTTTTTCTAATTTTTATGGATTCCCCCCGCCCCACAAGTGTATATTTATGTGTGCATATTTCGAATCTAATCAGTTGCTGATATTGTGGATCGAATACCAGCCACAAATCCATTTGATAGGATTCCCACCCCGGAAAATTTAAATTCTCTCTTCAGTTGACTATTAGTGATCTAACTGACTACCCTTCCATAAGATCCTTCCATTTAGCAGCACTTTAGGATGACATAGCCTTAAAGTTAAGGGCGAGGTTCAAACGAAGAAAGGCTTACAGTGGATACCTAGGCACCCAGAGACGAGGGAGGGCGTAGTAAGCGACAAAATGTTTAGGAGAGTTGAAAATAAGCGTAGATCTGGAGATTACCGAATAGGTCAAAGAGTTCCTAAGATAGAATGTAAGCCAAAACTCTCACAGCAATTTTACACATGATTTGAGTAAGAAGTGGATTAATTATCTCGGATGCTACATATATAGCCTATTGGGGGTTGCGTATTGACTTGTACGTGTAGATTTGAAGTTGGATTTTATTTTTAGAATTGGAATAAATTGGATATGTTCAAGGGAATGTCTGAGTATAATATTGAGATGTTGGATGTCTATAGTTGTTTCTGTACATCTCTTTTCTTGTTATTACCAAACTTAATTGTTTGTCCTATAGATGAAATTGCTTCTCTTTTGGGCAGCTCCAGATGTTGGTTTCTATTATGGAAGGAAGTAGTATTTGAGAGGGATTATGGATTAAAGACGAGAAAAAGGGAAAGCGTGAGATTTTAGGAGGATGTTTGCTTTGAGGAAGGAAGTTTGAACATTAATATGGCAAATTTATCAGGGAGGTGTGGAATGTTCAACACTTTGGTTGGATGTGATAAGCCCCTGATACATTTCATTTATTGCTCACTAATTAGTTTTGTTAGTTGGTACATTTGTTGTGTAGCATCGGTGACTAAACCAGATTCCATTGCTTTATCAAGTAGTTAGAACTCTATATTTTCTGATAGTCCGTATAGATAATTTCCTGTCATTTTGATCAGTATCATCCAAATAACTGTGAGATCCCGCATCGGTTGGTGAGGAGAACGAAACATTTCTTATAAGGGTGTGGAAACCTCTCCCTAACATATGCGTTTTAAAATCGTGAGGCTGACGACAATACGTAACGGGCCATAGTGGATAATATCTGCTAGCGATGGACTTGGGCTATTACAAATGGTATCAGAGCCAGACACCCAGCGATGTGCCAGCGAGGACGCTGGGCCCCCAAGGGGGGTGGATTGTGAGATCCCACATCGGTTAAAAAAGAGAGCAAAGCATTTCTTATAAGAGTGTGGAAAAATCTTTCCCTAACAAACATGTTTTAAAATCATGAGTTTGACGGCGATAGGCAACGGGCTTAGCGAACAATATCTGCTAGAGGCTTGTGGAAAAAATTATCTATGTGATCAATTAAGTTTCGTACTTCTGGAAAGACTTTTAACACTTGTGGAAAAAAGAGGAAGGCATTGGCAAGGTGACGGGAGTGAATTTCAGCAGCAGGATTTGGAAGTATGTTATAGATGGTGGCCAGTTTGAGTGTGTTACTACATGGAGAGTTGTGGTAGGAGGTAGGGTCAACGATCTTTGGACCAGCCTTCTCTTTTGTACTCTTACCTTACATTTTCTTCTAGAAACAATAAATGCCTTTATCATGATGGTTCCAGACTAGTTCAAAATTGAAATCAAATTCAAACCTGAAATCTTGACTAGATGCAATGGAGAAAATGGTGAACCGAGGGCCGAAATCACCAGAGCTAGAGATGATGCGGGTTTAAAGGAAATTTCATGATCAGTGAAGTATAGAGATTATGGGAACTCTTTTTAAGGGAAAAAAAAAGAGGAATGCTCGAGCACCGATGGAAAGAGAAACACCCACCGAGAGCCGATGGGGGTATAATTTCCTAGGATGAATGATGGGTCAATTGGAATAGTCCGAGAGAGTCAAATGGGATCAATACGAAAAGCTTGAATTCATGAGTTGGTGGAATGCATATTTAATATAATAGATCATGACGGTTGGTTACTTTGAGTTGAATGATACTTGTCGAATGACTTGACGAAGAAGAAGTTGGAACTTGGAAAGGTAAGAGTTATGTGTGGAAGGTGATGCAGTTGCTTGATATGGTGTCAAGAATGCCTATGCGGAATCCGAAATGGGTTTAATCACCAAAGGTTGGTTGTAGCTATAAATCTGTTTTGGTCCGATGAAAGGTAACTCGTGCCAGAAGCTAATCCGAGAGAGAACACCTTTAGTGTTGGATCTTTCTTCACAATGGGCTACCAATTAGGCATAGGAACAAGAGTCTTGGTCCAGGGTGTGAACAAAAGCATGGTGCTAGTCTTTGCTCTTCAACATATTATAAATGTGGTGATTTCCTTCCCTTACCCTTATCTATATCCTTATGCCCTTATCTACATCTCCAACTTCAAGAAGCTATCTGCAAGATATACTAAAATCCAATACAAGTTCTTTGTGAGATCCCACCTCAGTTGGGGAGGAGAACGAAGCATTCCTTACAAGGGTGTGGAAACCTCTCTCTAACAGACGCGTTTTAAAACCGTGAGGCTAACGGTGGTGCGTAACAGGCCAAAGCGGACAATATCTACTAGCTGTGGGCTTGGAATGTTATAAATGGTATCAGAGGCAGACATCGAGTAGTGTGCCAGTGAGGACGCTGGGCTCCCAATGGAGGTGGATTCTGAAATCCATGTTGGTTGGAGAGGAGAACGAAACATTCCTTCTAAGGTTAAGGGTGTGAACCTTTTAACTGTCCTTCACTCAAATTTTCAATGGAGAACTTATAAATCTATATTATCAACTACTAACCTACCTATGAGGTCCACCTTAACCATTATATTTACACAATTATTTAACATCTAATATCTTATATTGATAACAACATATATGTGTGTATGTATGTATGGGTTGCTGGTTTATTGGTTGCAACTGATTGAACGGTATGAATATTTGGCAGTTCTTCCCTAAGCAAGGTAATTCCCCTAAGAAATATGAGGTCATCTTCATAACTCCGACAGGCGAGGAGTTCAGCAACAAAAGAAAGTTGGATCAGTACCTGAAGTCACACCCTGGTGGCCCAGCATCAGCTGAATTTGATTGGGGCACGGGTGAGACGCCGAGGAGGTCAGCAAGGATAAGTGAAAAGGCTAAAGTGATTTCACCAATGGAGAGTGAGCACCCAAAGAGAAAAAGAACTTCGGTGTCCAAGAAAGGTCTTAAAGAAATAGAAACTGAACCAGCAGAAGTTCTGGAGGAGAAGAAAGAAGTCGACAACCAAGATGCTGGAAAAGATGAGAGCATAGCTGATGCTGAGGTAAAGGATGATGATAAGAATGAAACGAAAGATGAAGCTGCCGAAGCAGATCCACCAAAGCCCGACGACCAGTTGAATGCAGATAATGATGCTGATATAAAGGATGCTGATAAGAAGGAAAATCAAGACGAGAAGGAAACGAAAGATGAAGCTGCCGAAGCAGAGCCACCGAAACCTGATGACCAGTTGAATGCAGATAATGATGCTGAAAAACAAGAACATAAGATAACTAGTGAATCCGAACAAGAAAAATTGGAAAGAAACCTCAATGAGAAGGAACCCGAAAGCTCGAAACTAAACCTCAATGAGAATCTGGAAGGAGCAAAGCATGACGAACAGATCGAGCAACCACAAGTTGAGGAGAAGAATGATAGTAATTTGGGTGAAACTGTCAAACCTGACACCCTTCTATCTGATAGACAAGAAAAGGAACAAGAGAATCAAAAACCTTATGAACAGGATATTGAACTAGAAGGAGAAATCAAGGACAAAGCAGCTGCAACTGAAGAGAAGAATGAGAAACATACTGAGACAAACAAGAGCATAGAAGCCACTGAAAATGGCAGCCACAGGAATGATGCTGGTGAGGTAAAGCCTTGAAGATGATATCACGTTTCTGGTTATGGCTTCTTCATTTGTCTTTCCAACAGATTCAGATTGCTGGGTAGGTCTGTAATTCGGATGTGGTTAATTGTAGTAATCTAATTATTGACAGAAACATCCATCCATCCATACAAGCAGTAGATTAGGGTTATTATGTTCCATCGCTTGTTGTTCATTTGTACTGAATAAGATTGTAGCTTGTAATGACCTCTGTAACATTTAAGTGTAATATGCTTGTACTATGATCTTGTATTTGTAAACCTTTGTAAGGTAGAGTTCTATCCATACTGATTTAGTTGAATCCTTGTTTGATTCATATGGTTTAGTTGTACTAAAGTTGTAAGGATCCTTCCGTTTGATCCTTTTGGAGCCCCTTTAACTGTTTGGTAGGTTGTCTTTTTGTATGCCTTGTATATCCATTCATTTTTAAATCTCCTTTAGCTCGTCAGCCGTTATGTATCGTCGTCAGCCTCACAATTTTAAAACGTGTTTGTTAGGGAGAGGTTTCTACACATAAAGAATGTTTTGTTCTCCTCTCCAACTAATGTAGAATCTCACAATCCACCTCCTTGTAGGCTCAGTGTCCTCGCTGGCACATCACTCAGTGTTACCTCTAATACTATTTGTAACAGCCTAATCTCACTGTTAGCAGATATTATCCGCTTTAGCTCGTCAGCCTCACGGTTTTAAAATGCATCTGTTAAGGAGAGGTTTCTACACATAATGAATGTTTTGTTTCCCTCTCTAACCGATGTAAGAGCTCACAATCCACCTCCCTTGTGGAATCCAACATCCACATCGCCTGATGTCTGGTTCTGATACCATTTGTAACAGTCCAAATTCAAAAAACTCCAAATCCATACCATCCGTTGTTACTAGAATGGTGAAATTACCTAACAATCCAAGAGGATTCATACCATCAAGAGCTCCATGAACAACTAGAAAAAAGAGCTCCATGAACAACTAGAAAAAAAAAAAAAATCTGTAGGATGTTCTTGAACTCCCGATTCTTGTCAACCACCATTTTAATGATCCAAAGTTCTGCAGTGTTTTAGGTAATCCTAACTGAACTAATATCTTGCTTTGTTCATAAACAGATGTGTAGGTTTTCTTGGATAAACCAACAATAACATTCATACTAAACAATGGAATCTATCCATTCGAAGTTCAGTAACATTGACACCAGAAACTCAGTAAGAAGATGACAAGAAAAATCAGCTTCTTGACCTTAAACTGCAATGATTTAGGAGGTGAGGAGACTAAAAATACAGTAGAAATGAGATCAGTAGAGATGGTTGTTTTCCACTCAAAGCCCCTTCAGCTGTCCAAGAAGCCCAGCCAAGGCGGTCCATTTCTCAAGTGATGAGATCAGTAGAGATGGTTGTTTTCCACTCAAAGCCCCTTCAGCTGTCCAACAAGCCCAGCCAAGGCGGTCCATTTCTCAAGTGCACTGGCCGACGCTACAAAGGCAGTTTTAGAGGATTGGACATCATTCTGAGTCACTGCAATGCAAAAATGTTATATTGTTTAGAACTCTGTGGAGGGTTAAGCCTTTCAGTTCTTAGTAGTTTTACCCTGTTTTAACCACCTGATGAGATTAATGAAGCTAGAGAGGAGTTGAATGCGTCCACTTCAGATTTCTCTTCAGGACTTGAGCTCAGCTGCTCAAGAAATTACACAAAAAAGTTAGAAATTCCTCGAAGAATCATTTCACTTCTCATGAAATGTTCAATCTATTTTGCTAACCTTGTTGAAGGCTAAGTTGGCATTCCGAACCCAATCTGCATCATTACTACCCCCAAGAACTGAACTTGCTGTTGAGAAGTCATTGTTATCAATGGCTTGACCAACTTTGCTCAGCTTGTACACAACTTCCTGGAGGTATCCTGCAAAATTCCGAATGATTATGGCAAGGTTTCAGCTTTTGTTGTAGAGGCCCTTTCTCATAGCTCAACTCTGCTAGCTTATGATAAACTCTATGATCCACTCCCATGAAGAATTAAGCCTCATGATTTCAAAAACCTAGACCAGACTCTCTGTTTTATTAAGTATAGCTTTGCTTCAAATGAGGTTGAAAAGCTTTATAGCCTGCATTTGGATCGTGAGATGCCACGTCGGTTGGGGAGGAGAATGAAGCATTCTTTATAAGGGTGTGGAAACTTCTCCCTAAGACGTGTTTTAAAAATCTTGAGGGGAAGCCCGGAAGGGAAAGCCCAAAGCGGACAATATCTGCTAGCGGTGGGCTTGGGTCGTTACAAATGGTATCAGAGCTAGACATCGGATGATGTGCCAGCGAGGAGATTGAGCCCCGAAGGAGGGTGGACACGAGGCGATGTGCTAACAAGGATGCTAAGCCCAGAAGGGGGGTGGATTGTGAGATCCCACATTGGTTGGGGAGGAGAACGAAGCATTCTTTGTAAGGGTGTGAAAACCTCTCCCTACCAAACGCGTTTTAAAAACTTTGAGGAGAAGCCCAAAGAGGACAATATCTTCTAGTCGTGGGCTTGGACCGTTACAAATGGTATCAAAACCAGACACCGGGCGATGTGCCAATGAGGAGGCTGAGCCCCAAAGGGGTGTGTCCACGAGGCGGTGTGCCAACAAGGACGTTGGGCCCTGAAGGAAGTGGATTGCGAGATCCCACATCGGTTGGGGAGGAAAACGAAGCATTCTTTATAAAGGTGTGAAAACATCTCCATAGCAGACACACTTTAAAAACCTCAAGTGGAAGCCTAGACGGAAAAGCTCAAAAAGGACAATATCTACTAGCGGCGGGCTTCAACCGTTACATGGATTATTCTAAGAAGGATTGAGTTATGGAAACCTAAATTTATATGGGTGAGTTTTGACTTGTGGGTTTGTAGTTTGCAAAAGTAACTACATATCTTGAAGAACTTGGATTTATGTATCCCATAGGATTAGCAAACCTACAGCCAGGACATAAGGAACCCCACATTACAAACATATACTTGGCTTAAGAACTCTAGTATACAAACACAACCAATCAGTCAAAGTATTGAGTAATGGGATCAAATTCTGAAGTTGGAAGTTTCACAGAGAACTAAACACAAACACATAGAGTGCATACAAAACCTTTTTCTTTATTGGCGGAGCTGATAACCCCTTGTCTTTCCAGCCTCTTCTTTCTATCCTTCTTCACCTTTTCCAGAAGCTCTTCATCATCATCGGCTTCAAGAATCGCAGCATTTGCATCGGAGAATCCTTGACCCACCAGAGGGAAAATGAAACCGGAAATGAAGCAGATTGAGAGGCTTCTCTTGGTTAAAGTTGGGATTTGCGATGGTGGGTCGTTATTTCCCTTGCAGATTACCAGTCTTCTAGCGTTATTACGGCAATTAAGGCAAGAAAATCTTGATCTCAACAATGGAGGTGAAGAAGAGGAGGAAGAAGAAGAAGAAGGTGTGGAAGAATGGAACGTGTTCGCTGTTGATAGGAAGGATGTTGCCATCTCTGTGTGTGTTTGTTTCTCCTCTTTTGCGTTATTCTCTTGGGACTTTTTTCCTGGGCAAAATCAGAGGCATTGGGTGCTTGGAATTTTTGGGGATAAGATTGGTGGATTCTGTCATCTTGTCCATCCATTTTCCTCCCAAGGGCTTTGGGTTCATCTATTCTTTATGTCATCTAACACAACAATTTTCAAAGTGGAATTTTTTTGGGATTTTGTTTCTAATTTGGGCATGTATTCCTAGCAGATATTGGCTTTTGTTCCCGGGCTTTTCTTCACATCGGGAGAGGTTTTTGACACTCTTATTATAATGTTTCATTCCCTTCTCTAACATGTGTGGATCTCACAATCCATCCCCTTTCATTTCCTTCTCTAACCGGTGTGGATCTCACAATTCACCCTTTTGGAGGCTCAGCGTCTGATGGCACTCACCTCCCATATTTGATACCATTTTAACCGCCCAGACCTACTGGTAAGTAGATATTGTCTTGTAACACAATGAAAACTAGCTCCATACATCTCTTTATATCAAAGTAGTTTGATATTGTTCACTTTGAACATAAATCCTCCATTACGGGTATACATACGGTTGAGTTGGGTTAGAAAAATCAGGGGTGTTCAAAAATCTCGATAATCCAAAAAAATTCGATCAACTGGTCAACCCAATCCATACGATTTGTGTTGGACTTTAAACTTATTTGAGTTGAGTTGGGTTTAAATTATATTGGTTGGATCAAATTGATTCAAATTTTTTAATTTATTTAAAAGGTACATATATGTATGCATAGTTTAATTTCATATTTTTTTATTATTATTATTTATTCTTCCACGGCTCTTTAAAATAATTTAACTATTTGGAAGGTAATTTTTCAAAATTGAGTTACAACTTTTAATTAAATATTTGAAAATAAATAAATAGATGTTTTACGAACTAACATCTTACTTTTATTAAAATAAAACTTAAATAAATGATCCAAACAACTCGAAAAAATCCAATCCAAAAGTTTATAGGTAGGTTACGTTGGGTTCATTATTTAATAAGAGTTGTATGGGTAAAAAAATTACAACCCGAACAATTAGATTGAGTCTAAAGAATGTATCAATCCAACCCAACTCAATCCACAAACTCCCCTAATTGTAAGGTGAGGAAGAAACTATCCTTAATATGGTGTTTCTTCTCGTTTTTGTTAGAACATATAACTCTTAAAAGAAATAGGATAATCGTTTTTGAAAGGTTGAAGTTGGATGCCCTTTGGAGCTAGGGTAGTGTAGTGTTTATTCTCGAACCCATTTTTGCAGGGTTTCTTTGTATAGGCTCGTTTTAAAGTTCTTTTATTCTTTTTTGTAAGGTTCGTTAGGTATCTTTCACTTCTTCACTTTGGTTCTTTATTGTTGTAGTTTAAGGTGAAACGACATTACAAGGGTTCGAATACACTATCTCTTACTTTGATGTCTGTAAATTTAACCTTAACGATTACTAAAACAAAACCTACTTCAATTTAAACACATACACATCATGAGCTTCTTTTCATCTACTTCGAGAATTTATATATCCTATTATGTCTTGACTTTATTTTTTGTTATGTCCTATGAATATGCATCTTTCGAATCGTAACTTTTATGTTCCCGTATAGAAATTTTTGAAAGTGAAAGACGACACTTTATAGATTCTACGATACAACCTCACATTTGCTTAATTAAAATTCTCGAACTTTTAAAGAAAGGTAAAGTATATGCTTGTATAGTTCCTTCCTAGTTGGTAGCACCAAAGAAAACCCACTTGTTGGAAGGAAAAAGATGACCATTTGAGTTGGACATGAGCTCATTTATTGACTACTCATCAACCAATTTCTTTCTTGATCAAAATTTAACATATCTTCTATAAAAGTAACTCGTTTTCGATCAAATTCAAGCATAACTCTATAAAAGTTATCACGAGTGCGATCATAGTCTCACCGAATGAGGTCATCTTTGGTGATTCCAAATAACAAAGTCATGAGTTAAACCAACGTGAGTAGCTTTAGCATGAAATCAAATTGATATAGGGTTTTAGCATGAACTAAGAGTTTGCATATCCAAAGTGTTTATAAGGGTTCTTAAATTCGACTAGCTAGAATTATTATATCAATAACAGATGCGTTTTAGAACCTTGAGGAGAAGTCTGAAATGGAAAGTCCAAAGAGGGCAATATCTGCAAGCGGTGGGTTTGAGTTGTTACAAATGATATCAGAGCCCGACACCGGACAATGTGTCAGCAAGACACTAGGCGCCCAAGAAGGGTAGATTGTGAGATCTCATATCAGATGAAGAGGGAAACGAAACATTTCTTATAAGGGTGTGGAAACATCTTCCTATCAACTTTAGTCGGTAGAAAAAGTGTAAGAAAAAGGAGAGAGATTCCCTTTTAAGTAAGTGCACCATTGTTGTTGGCAGCTCAAATAAAAGGTTCTTCTTTTGGTTGGTGCTTTTGTTTTTTTGATGCAGAGCTGATCTAACTGCTTCAATGCCACCTCTCATTTCAAACCTTTACAGTCAGGTGGTGCAATTTTTGACACTTTCTAATGCCTTTTAGACCATTTTATATGGTGCATAAATTCGAAAGAAAGCTAGTGAACGATTCAACTCGATGAGGGTATAATATTTTATGGAATTATTTCGATGATCGAGCGTACTTTTCCGTGCAAACCTCAGCAATCACTTGTTCCGATTCTACATATTGATCATTTTGAACGTAAAGTAAACTTTTGGGTGGAGGAGTGACATTATGTATAATATCCTCACTCTCTGTATGTAATGGCTCAAGTTCACCGCTAACAGATATTGTCTGTTTTAGCCCATTATATATAGCCGTCAGCTTCACGGTTTTCCAACGCGTCTGTTAGGAAAAGGTTTCCACACCCTAATAAGATATGTTTCGTTCCCGTCTCCAACCGAGGTAAGATCTCACACAATAACTAAATACAGGTCTATATAACATAAATAAAAGCAGGATGGTCATGATGTGTGCGTGTGGTATGAACCAAATCTTCATTGAATTTGATTTTTCTATTGGAATGAACTCGTATATACTCTACGGTCTCTACGGTGAATACTCCACCGCTACGAAAATTTCTAATGATAGTTGAGTACCCGGTATTTCAATATATTGACCCGCAATATTGCATACAAAGAGAGTAGTTGAAATGGAAAACGAGTTGTAAGATGCCCGAACGTTTGACCTCTTAATTGATGATATACTAGGTACATTTAATTTGCTTTCATATTATCTTAGAGCTTTCTTGAGGTGAAACAAGCTTTTTGAATCATGATAAACTTCACTTTATATTATCTTCAATGGAATTAAAGTTTTAATTATATTTAGAATAATAATAAAAAATAAAAAATAAAAAGCTTTTTAGCAATTATAAAATTGTTTTTAATTAGAAAAATGTTTCCCAATTGATCCATCTTCCGTTTCCTTTTATTTTAAAGTATTTATAGCTTTTTCAAACTCGTCCAAGCATTCACACCTACATTAGCAAATTATTGATACAATTCGACTCGTGTAAAGAAAACACATTTATAAAGCCTATGTTCGAAAACGAATATGCTCGTGTGGTAAATAGATAAATAACTGTCAAAGTAAATATAGCTCGACTGGTATAAAGTGTGTATTCTCAACTAAAAGGTCTAGCACATGAATGAACAAAAAAACAAAAACTACATCCAAATGAGAGCGATCTTGAGAATAGGATGATTAAGAAAGACTTAAACAACTGAAAGTCACTACCTATACTGATAATGTACA
Source organism: Cucurbita pepo subsp. pepo (assembly GCF_002806865.2). Taxonomy (NCBI): domain Eukaryota; kingdom Viridiplantae; phylum Streptophyta; class Magnoliopsida; order Cucurbitales; family Cucurbitaceae; genus Cucurbita; species Cucurbita pepo. Next base: position 8,911,076 of record NC_036648.1, on the reverse strand, counting down.
CCTTCCTTTTCAGTGGCTTGAAACGAGAAGTAAGTAATGTGATCATGTTACAAGAGATGCACGAGAATGTCGGGGCCATCAAGTGTTGAATCCAGATTTTGAATCCTGATCCAAATTCTGGGCACAGATCAATACATCTAAAGTTCGAATTTTCCATCTTATGTTGAACTCAACGAAGAAAAGAAAAAAACTCATCAAATTGTACCGAATGAATTTTTTTGTTTATGGATCAAAACCAAATGGGTGATCTATGGATTTGTCGTTAGGATTTTAGAAGAATGAAATTTGGACTGAATTTTGTAACAGACAAGAACCCTCCAATCAAAACCCCTTATTATTACTCACCAAGAAAACGACATCCTCACTCTCTCTTTCTCTCTCATAAACATTCTCCTCTGCCAAACAGTTTCCATAAGGTTTTGGACAAATCAGAGAAAAGGGTCTTCGTCTATATGTGCTAATTCTGTTGGGTCGTCTTCTTCCTCCTCATTCCATTTCATTGGAATGGTTAGCAGAAACTGTGGGACGTTTTGAAAGAAATCTGCTGGTTCTGCCTGGTTTTTAAGCCGTCCGATCAAATTCCCAGTTCCATATCTCTTGGCGATTCTCTTCGATCAATGGCCAGAAAATGCTTCTGGCTCTGTGTTCAATCGCTTCCTGGTTTCTGGATCGTCTTCTCTGCCATTGGTACTGTAACTTTTTCTCTTTCTGTCTTCTAGTTCTTCATGTTTAGTAATCAGATGGCTCTGAGTTTTTGGTTTTGGATTTTGGGTCCAAAGATTGCTTCCATTTGACTTATATTCAGAAGTTTTCATGGATTTTCCTCTTCTTTTTGCTTGATTTAGTCAGTAAGGTCAGTTCATGATTCTGGGCAGTGACAACCAGAATTCTTTATCTTATGCTTCTGGCTTGCAAGTTTTCAGACTGTTGTGGACTTTGTGCCTGCATCATTTCTTTTATTTGATGGAGTTTTCTTCTGGGTTAGTTTTGATTGTTTCTTTAAGTTCTATTTCGTGCTTCTTTCAGTCATTCTTGAAGATTTTTGTTGAGAACTGAGAGTAAATTTTGATGTATGTTTTTAAAACTCTTGCTGTTTCTTGTTAAGTCGTCCACTTGGGGAAGTTGTAGTATGTGAGATTCCAGGCTGGTTGGAGAGGAGAATGAAGCATTTCTTACAAGAGTGTGGAAACCTCTTCCTAGTAGACTTATTTTAAAACCTTGAGAGGAAGCCCGGAAGGGAAAGCCCAAAAAGGACAATATTTGCTAGTGGTGGGCTAAGGCTGTTACAAATGGTATCAGAGCTAGACATCGGGTGATGTGCCAACGAGGACGCTGGGCCCCCGAGGGGGGTGGATTGTGAGATCCCACATTGGCTGGAGAGGAGAACGACACATTCCTTATAAGGATGTGGAAACCTCTCTCTAGTAGACACGTCTTCCCAGAAGGAAAGCTCAAAGATGACAATATCTGCTAATAGTGTACTTGGGCTTTTACAAATGGTATCAGAGCCAGACATCGGGCGGTGTGCCAGCGAGGACGTTGGACCTCTAAAGAGGGTGGATTGTGAGGTCCCCCATTGATTGGAGACGAGCACAAAGCATTCCTTATAAGGGTATGGAAACCTCTCCCTAGTAGACGCGTTTTAAAACTTTGAGGGGAAGTTCGGAGGGGAAAGCCTAAAGAAGACAATATCTGTTAGCAGTGGGCTTGAGTTTTTATGTAGTAAAACATCTCCTTGTCTTTCTCCAGCCTCCTCGACAGTACAAGCATTTACTGGAACTTATGGAATAAATTATGGAAGGATTGCTGATAACATTCCTTCACCTGATGAAGTTGTTTCACTTCTCAAAGCAGCAAAAATAAAGAACGTTAGGATTTATGATGCTGATCACAATGTCCTGAAGGCGTTTAGTGGGACAGGGCTTGAATTAGAGGTTGGTCTCCCAAATGGGTTCTTGAAAGAAACGAGTGCGAGTGAGGAACACGCAATGAACTGGGTCAAAGAAAATGTACAGGCATTCCTTCCTGAGACTCACATTTGTGGGATTGCCATTGGTAATGAAGTTCTAGGAGGAGGTGACCTTGAGCTGTGGGGAGCACTCTTGGGTGCTGCAAAGAATATCTATAAGGCAGTAAAGAGCCTTAACTTAGATGGTGTTGTTCAGATCACAACCGCGCATTCTCAGGCTGTTTTTTCGAACTCGTTTCCGCCTTCTTCATGTATATTTAGAGAAAATGTAGTTCAGTACATGAGGCCTTTGCTGGAGTTTCTTACAGAGATTGGCTCACCTTTCTGTTTAAACGCTTACCCCTTCCTAGCCTATATGAGTGACCCTGAGAATATTGATATCAACTATGCACTTTTTGAATCAACTAAGGGTATTATTGATCCCAAAACTGGTCTACATTATGACAACATGCTTGATGCTCAGATCGACGCTGCATATGCAGCGTTAGCAGACGCTGGATATCGGAAAATGGAAGTCATAGTTACCGAGACTGGTTGGGCTTCCCGTGGGGACGAAAATGAGGCTGCAGCAACGGTGAGTAATGCTAAGATATTTAATTACAACCTACGGAAGAGGCTTGCTAAGAAGAAAGGAACTCCCTACAGGCCAAGGAATGTATTGAAGGCCTACGTTTTTGCAACGTTTAACGAAAATTTGAAACCGGGGCCGACTTCTGAGAGGAATTTTGGACTCTTCAAAGCTGATGGGAGCATATCATATGATGTTGGATTTCATGGACTTAAATCTTCTTCTTCAGACTCATCTTATTTATCTCTCAAGGTATGTAATTCATCACACCATATGAAACGTGCTAGGTTTGTTGAAACTATGTTAAGATAATATCGTTACTTAGGGAAGTCGAAAGCTATTGTATTCTAATCCTACCTTGATCTTAGTTTGTACTAAACACCGTCTTTAACGATATTCATACACGTCTTACTTGCTTATGTGAACAGAGTTTCCGAGCTCGAGGACTTTTGGCTAACCACATTTTCTCATTAACATTCTCGGCCGTGACACTACATCTATTGTTGAGATGAAAATGGAATGTAGAATATCTGAGAACTTACAGTCTTGAGTTAGGAGGGCAAACCAGAAGTAGCTGATGGAAAGTGCTGGTTCATGCTATACTTAGTACAGTTTCTGCTTATTCTTTTGCCTCTTGTATAATGAAACTATCCATTTCCTCCCCAACCCATCTTCTATAAATTGTATCCCAATTTTCCAGATGGTTGAGTTTGAGATGGAGCTATTGACGACTCATAGTATACATGGAAGTTGCAAATAAAGCAAAATATGCCTATGATGTTTGGCTCATAGTTTTAATACGTCCAACGATTTTGTATCTTTTTTTCTAGGAAATAGAAACCATTTCATTGATTGAGGGAACTCCTCGAGTTTTCCTTGAGAGTCGATAAGCTATTGGTATAAAAGGGTCGAGAAAGTTTACACTAAGTTAACGCAATAAAAGATGGTATGTTTTGTTGCTTGTCTATGAAGATGCAAAACCTCTATCAGTTCTAAGTTTCTATGCTATGGAATGATATGGTTAGTAAGATAAACGAAGTTATGGCCTTGGATGAGCAAATTTATGTATCAAACATAAGCCCTACCTCTTAATCTTGAGTTCTTTTACAATTGTATTTTTAGTTCAACAATGGTGGGTGAGGAATTGAACTATTAACTTTTAAGATGACAATGAACGTTTTATCCACCCACTGAGCATAGTTCAATTAGTTTAAAGATCCAATATGAGCATAGTTCAACTAACATAAATGATGTATCTTCGACCAACAGGTTAGAGGTTTAAATGTATCATCATGCATATTGCTTGAACTAAAAAAATTAGTTCAGAAATTTAGGCTTGACCCGTGGTAATATAAAAAAACAAAATAAATGTTTAAACATTATGAATAGTAGACCTCATATTAATACTCTAAACACTATGAAAAGAACAAATAGAATTTAGATTTCAACCTAAACACTATGAAAAGAACAAATAGTATTTAGATTTCAACCTAGTCTAAATACAAACCTATATATAAGAACAAAAATATGATTTCAAACTAATTTTCATTTAGAGTTATTTACTCCTAATGAGTGACAAGAGCAGTTTGGCTGCATCTCGACTATTTTCACATCCTATAGTTTAACCTAAATATTTTGACCGAAAAAGTCACCGTTCGTGTTGAGTTCTCTATGATACCTATCAATATGATGCTAGTGATTCAAGTGAAGTATTAAATAGCAATAGATCAATCATCTAACGAATATGAGTATAGAAATTGTCTTTATTATTGTCTAGTTGTCTACCTACAAGAACACTAAGATCCCACATTAGTTGGAGAGAAAAACGAAACATTTCTTATAAGGATATGGAAACATTTTCCTAGCAGATGCGTTTTAAAACTGTGAGACTGACAGCTATATATAACAGGCCAAAGCGGAGAATATCTGCTAGCAGTGAGCTTGGGGTATCACAAACACTATATCATTCTTTTTTCTATTTTTTTGAGTTTTCCACTTTAAATGACTGCAGAATCAAACAACAAGATCTTAAAAATACATGTCCATGATTCAAACATTTGACATAAAAAAAAATATTATAATCAAAAGTGGTGGACGGCACTATTTACCGTCTAAAATGTCAATAGTTCGACACAAACAAAAAAATGATGAATATACAATTAGAGACAAGGTAGAAGCTTCTTCTCAACCAACAAGCAATAAAGACAATGGACAATAGACTGATTCATCACAAAATCATAGAATATACCAAAATGGTGACCAAGGCAAGGTCCAAAATTCTATTAACTTGTCATTTGAGGCAAAGAAATGGCAAGAGAATGCATTATTTAATACTCATGTGTAAAATAAGTAATATGCTGTTTTGACTTACAAATGCCACGTGCATTATAAACAAGTCTTCTTTGTCCAGACTGTAGCTCTTGTTTCCATTATATTTTGACAAATGCACCTTCCCTAGAAAATCCTCTGTTATTTGAGACAATGGAAAATCAAAATCAATACTTCCTGTTATTCTACTGAGATATAAACCATAATGAAATTTGAGCAATTTGATTCAGTTTATGATACTATTACATTGATATTTGAATAACGTTCATAAACCATCAATCACTAAGAATTAGAGCAATGAATCCTTCAACAAAATATGACTATTTACACTTGCAAACGAATCAACATTTGGAAGAAAAGATTTAAACCATAGATAAGCTAGATCATAAGTTGAAACTAGCCAGAAGAGAAAGAGATGGAAATCGAAGTAAGCTAAATCGCCCCACACCCAATTAAATAATCATAACAAACAAGCATTGCCCTCCAACTTCTCCAATCCATTTCTATATAAAAGTATCAGTAACCACCAGGCCATTAGCTTCATTCTGACTTGGAAATCTTTCTCCATTTGCTGATAGGAAGAAGTTATAAAGAACAACAATGGCTAGAGCACTGGTCCTGCTTGTGCTAGCCATAGTGGCATCCTGTGCCTTGGTACAGACCACAACCGCAGAGACCACCCATGTGGTCGGAGACAGCTTGGGCTGGGTGGTTCCCCTTGGAGGCCCCATTGTCTATGCCACTTGGGCTGTCTCCCACACCTTCTTAGTTGGTGATATCTTATGTAAGCTCAAACTCTCTTATCAATCTCTTTATCCACTTTGAATCCATTTGTTTGAGATTTTGAGTCCATAATAGTTTTCAATGTCAAAAGTTATGGCAGTTCTTGATTTTTAGTATCCAGAACAGTTCAAAGCATTTAAAACCGTCCCAAATGAGATGGATATCAAAGTAGTCATCTCTGATCTTTGTTTCTTATTTGTACTGACAATTGTGGTTGTTTCTGAATCTTTAGCATATTCATAACTGTTCTAAGCAAGCTGGTTTGCATAATCAAAACCATCCAAAACAAGAAAGCTTGGCTTTGACAATCAAATTAGATCATCTCTGATCTTTGTTTCTTCATGTTTGTTTTCACAATCTTATCTTGTTTATCAGATGAACGTTTTATTTATGATTTTCAGCAAAAGTTCAATATTGAAAGATCATAAGAAATTCTAAAGTGATCTTTGTGAAACATTTTCAGTGTTCAATTTCACAACTGGACAAGAAGATGTAGCTAGAGTGACAAAGGAAGCATTTCTAACCTGCAATACAACCGATCCAATCAGCCTCAGAGCCACTGGTCCAGCCAATTTTACGTTGGATTCACTGGAGGAGTACTATTTCATTGGCACTTTGGACAAGCACTGCATCTTGGGACAGAGATTGGCCATCAATGTCACTGCATATCCCGGCCCGGCTCCTGCCCCAGCTCCGCCTCCAGCTCCGAGAGGGCCGAGGGATTACACCGTCGGCGACAAACTCGGTTGGCTCATCCCTCCAGGGGGTCCTCTCGATCTCTACTATGAATCATGGGCTTATAACAAAACTTTCTTTGTTGGTGACACCTTAGGTAAGTGTAGATTTCATTGACACAATTTATCAAACACCTTGTGTGCACTCAGTAAAGAAACCCCCCAAAAAACTCGTCAATCATTGAAATTAAATTCATTTCGCAGTTTTCAACTTCTTCAATGGATCCGACGACGTTGCTGTGGTGACAAAACAAGTGTTCGATTCCTGCAACATCACTTCAACCCTCGCAGTTTTCAACTCAACTCCGGCGAACATCGCCCTGAATGTCACCGGCGACCATTACTACACCTCCACCTACGCCAAACACTGCATATTAGGACAAAAATTAGCAATCAACGTAACTGGACACGCCACTTCCGGCTCCGCCCCTTCTCCTTCGTCCACTGCACACCCACCCTCCATTGCAGTCCCTCCTTCTTCCCCGCCCGGCAGAGCTCTGGCTCCTTCTCCGAACACCTCCGCCCCTTCTCCACCGGCCATTGCCCATCCACCCTCCATTGCGGTCTCTCCTTCTTCCCCGCCCGGCAGAGCTCCGGCTCCTTCTCCGAACACCTCCGCCGCACCGATAACTGCTACCGGGCGCCCCTATTTTGGTGCTTTCGTGATCTACGTCATGGCCTCGGCAGTCTATTTCTGAGCAAAGCACGATTATATTCACACAAAAAAAAAAATAATAAATAAATAAAAATCTAAATTAATTAAAATTAAATTCTGTAATTTCAAAAGTTTAATTTTTTTTTAATATTTTAAGTTTATTTATATTCATTTTCAATTTATAAAATTAAAATTGGAGCATCTGTTAAGATCGCATTTATCAAGCACAGATTTGAATGGTTGGAGAAATCTTTTGGACCAACCCGAAACTTGAATTGTTTGAGTTGGTAACTCGAGCAATTTGAATAGAGTTCACAACCCAACCCTCTATTTTACGATTCGACTGTGGAGTTATTCTTTCTTTTAAATTATTTAAAAAAATCATATTTATATACCGTAAATCTTACATTAATAATTAAATTTTATAAAATTAAATTGATAGAATCGACTCCAAATCCAATTTTTTTAGACACATATTAAACATGGTTTAATTTTAAAAATTAAATTTATAATTTAATATATGATATTAATTATTTTACAAGTTATTTGTTGTCAAGTGTGTATATGCCATTGCTTTTTCCATAAAATTTGCTCTAACCTAAAATACAATATAAATTAAATAATAAATTTATTGTTTTAAATAATAATAATTATTATTATAATTATGCATGTGACTAGTCAACCATTTCCACCTTGTCCATGTGAAGCCAAAGCTAAAAGTTTGGTCAATGCCAACACGAAAGACTCACATTTAAGGTGTTCGTGAGCTGGGACAGACTTAATTTAATTGTTCGGGTTATAAATATGTTAAGCCAAACAACTTTTATTCAATAATGAATCCAATGTAATTCAATCACAATTTTTTTCGTTCAGTTGAATCGAACCTAACTCAGTTTAGATTAGGTTGGATAGATCGAGTTTTTCGGGTCATTAAGTTTTTTGAACACTCCGACAAATGTGTTCAATAAGAAACCTAACACAGGAAGCCTAAATTTCTAAGCATCTAAACTCGTGGCAGCTTATCATCACCGTCCATATCATTCACACGTGTCCTTCATCCAATGGCTTCTTTTACACGAATGTTTGAGATCCTAAACTCTATAAATACCCAAAAAAGTCTCTATTTTGTTTTGCACAAAAACCACAAATAGAGTTTAACCAAAAAAGGCGAGCTGAGAACACAAAATCATGGCCGTAGGATTTAATCCGACGGCGATTCTCCTCCTCCTCCTCATGGCCGCCGCGTCGTGGCAGTGCTCTTCCGCCGCCACTTATACTGTCGGTGACGCATTGGGTTGGACTGTCCCGCCTATTTCTACTGTCTACTCCGAGTGGGCTTCCGATAAAACGTTTGTTGTCGGAGACATTCTTGGTAAGAAAAAAAACGTTAAATTAATTTATTTTATTAATTACGATTATTATGATTTGATGAAATAATAACATAAAAAAAAAACTATTTAAGAGAGTCGTGTTTATCTAACTTGTATATGTAACTGAGTCATGCCCTAAATTTAGTCATGTCAATAGAATCTTCAAATGTCGAACAAACAACTCCAAAAGAAAAAGGAGTCGGGGCTCCTTAAAGGCATAGTAAAAAATGACTAAGACTCCAAAAGAAAAGGAGTCGAGCCACGATTAAGGGGATGCGTACTTTGTCCGAGGGGAGGTGTTGGATGAAAGTCCCACATCGGCTAATTTAAGGAATGATCGTGAGTTTATAATGAATGAATATTGTCTCTATTGGTATGAGGTCTTTTGGGTAAGTCCAAAGTAAAGAGCTTATACTCAAAGTGGACAATATGATACTATTATGGAAAGTCGTGTTCAACATGTAGCTGAACGTGATTGATTTCGTGCAGTTTTCAACTTTGTGAATGAACGACATGACGTAACGGAAGTGACAAAAGGTTCTCATAGTTCTTGCAATGGTAGCAATCCGATCTCCGTGGAGACCAAGAGTCCAGCAAGGATCACACTCGCTTCTGCCGGTGACCACCACTTCATGTGCTCGTTCCTTAGCCATTGCAACGATGGTCAAAAGTTGTCCATCACCGTCAGAGCAACCTCTTCTTCTGCTCCGTCACCCTCTCCCTCTCTCACCGCCGGCCTCACCGCACCTCCGCCCTCAATCGCGACGCCTCCATCTGACAACATCCCTTCAAATCTATCTCCGACTACCGTCCCACCGCCTCCCAACACCGCTACATCGCTCCGAGCCTCCACCTTCTCCGCCTCTATTCTCGCCGTCGTCGTCGCTCTACTNTTTCTTTCTTTTTGATTTTGTTAAAATGTTCTGGCATTCTCTCTGGTTCTATAAATTTATTAGGATTATTTTCTTAAGAAAATAAATTTATTAAGCTTTCTTTTTATTTTTTATATATATTTTAGCGAATATATTATATATAAATTATATATATTTTAGAAATATAAATTATAAAAAAAATTATTTCTAAAAAACTAATTTATTATATTTATATTATATAGCGATATATATTATATATAAATGTGGAGCATGGCAGGATTGAGGTGGGGTCGGGGATGAGAATGAAAAATGTAATCTCTGTCTTTGCCCATTTAGCTAATTGAGAAAAATCTCTAATACTCTCTCTCCCATTCCTGGGGGGAGTGCTCGTAGGGTCTCGAACCTATTAGTTAAATGGACATCTCTAGTTGAATGGGGAAGAGACTTTGAAAATCTAAATGCCTCGAACTTGATATAAATTCTATGTATTTTGTAGTTTTTCTCTCATATAAAACAATATAAAACTAACAGTCACATTGTAGCGATCTCCTCGAATAATTTATCTTTATCAAAATAATTAAATTTTTTAACAACACAAACTATCAGTGCGATTATGCCCAACTGAACATAGTTTAATTGGTTAGACATATGTTCTCAATAAATTAGATGTTCGAATCTTTTCAACCCATATATTGTTGAACTCAAAATATACGGCTGCTAATGGCATGTCCAGGACGTGTTTTCCATAGTCTTATGTCTGTTCCAAACCCTCTTTACTTGCCTTCATGTGAGATATATCCTTACTATTTTTGTTGTGTCAATGCGAGAGTGTATGACCAGTCACCAAAATCATGTATATTAGATATATCCTTATTATTTTTGTTGTGTCAATATGGAGGTGTATGACCGGTCACCAAAATCATGTATGCACTCGCTAAGACTAAAATGCCCCAAAATGTACTCTAGGGGGATGTGACTAGTTGTCAATTCTTCCTACCGGGGTAAATTATTTTCAACGTAGTTTTTCGCTCACGTTTTCTAAAACATTTCTCCAAACGTGACATAAGGTTGCTCGCAAAATCCGACTTCTATATGGTTGACTAGTTCATTGGGTTAGAACAAATGCGACATAATTGTTGTCTTACTCCTATAAAAGTGCGACCGCGACCGCGACCGTGACACAATAGGAAAAGGCTCAAGAGAGAAAAAGGAAAGGAACGAGCTAGAAAAGAGGCATAACCTGCGAACACAGCACAAAGGAGCAAATGGCCAGCACAATGAGTTTGTTTGGTGCGTGATCGCTTTGGCATGTGCCAGCCATGGCTGCAACCATCCATGTAGTTGGAGGCCATGAAGGCTTGAGAATCCTGAAGGACAAGTCCTTATACGCCGGGCTGCCCATAAGATCTTCACTGTTGGTGACAAACTTGGTAACAAAGCCTTTAAACCCTCCTCCAATGCCTGTCAGGTTCATAACAAGTGTTAATTTTCAACTCTTAGAACTCAACGACACAGTTGTACAACCAACAAAACATGTCCAAATCTTGTCGAGATGGCCTTCGAACCCTTAATTCGAGCACTAATTACATTTCTTAACTCTAGAGCTCAAAAACTCGAAGGGGACGACCAGTTTTCGGGTCTAAGAAGCTTGCAAAACTTGAATTTGTATGCATTGTATTGGTTTCATAAGGCACAAAAGGTGAGTTATATGAGTTAGTAAACTTGTAGAGAAGCCAGCAGAATGTCACATTTTAACTGAGATGAAACTAATGGGAACAGACAGTACAGAACTAAAGATGACCTTTCTCTTGTACAATTTGGCTCAAACTCAACTGGGTTTCGTTTTCACAAAATTACGTTCTGTTCTGTTCTAACTGCATAAATAGTCGAGCCGATACGTGAGCTATATATGCAAATATGGTATTCTTTTTCTCTTTTGCTTACAGAATTCGAATATATCACCCATAATGTAGCTGAGGTAACAAAGGATAAGTACGAAAACTATACCAAGGCAGGAACACTTCATGGCACAAGCCATGTCGCTCCCCAGTGCTCGTTCAGGGAGAAGTTGAGCGTGAGCGTCGGGTCTAATAGCTTGACAACGCCAGCAGCACCGGCACCAAGCTCTGCTCCTGCCTCTCCTGGCAAAAGCTTTGTATGCAGCTATGTTCACCATAGGTAGCAGCATCTTCTTCCTACTACATCAAAGTATGTTATGTGCTGAAACAATGTGTTAAGAAGTGGGATTCCTGGATTTTGTTATTTTCCAGCCTCGCTGAATTGTTTCCAGTTTCATTCACAATCATTGGAATAAATAATGAACATGTTTGTAAGAAAATTCATGGCAGATTTCATATCAGCAAGTTCCCATACATGACATGTTTCTCTGTTTCAATGACAAATCTAAATGGTACCAAGTGAGTTGGGGGAAGCTATAAGAGAATATTTAAGGTAACAATCAATCAGTCAGTGGCAGGATAAACAAAAGTGCAGCCTCCCATAAGCAAAAAAGTTACAATCATATATGCTTCCCAGATGAACAAGGGTTGAGTCTTATACACTGAAAGATTCAACGAAATCAAGGATACAGTGATAGAAGATCAATACAAACATAAGATTAAGATATGTTAAGCAAGTTCAGATCCATTTCTCATCAGAGGCAATGTATATTTATAAGAGAAATGACATATGGAGCCTTTTGAAGATTATGTAATTTTGTTCAGTTGAATGTGATCCAAAATATGAAAATGTACCTAATTTAAGCATGTTCTGATCAAATTCTTTTAATATAGAGAAAAATGTAACATCTACCAAAGCTTTGAATCAATGTATCTCATGGTAAACGCTTAAGATATTTTGGAGATACCCTTCAAAGCCTTGGTTTTAAACCCTTTGACATAAAACCCTGTCTCACACAGCTGGCTTTAGGGCGAGTGAAACTTCCTCAAAACTAGTGAGGTATGTTGTAACAACCCAAGTCTACCGCTAGCAGATATTGTCCTCTTTGGGCTTTCTCTTTCGGGCTTCCCCTCAAGGTTTTTTAAAACGTGTCTACTAGGGAGAGGTTTCCACACCTTTATAAAGAATGCGTCGTTCTCCTCCCCAACTGAAAGAGGTGGACACGAGGCGGTGAGCCAACAAGGACGCTGGGCCCCAAGGGTGGGTGGATTGGGGGTCCCACATTGGTTGGAGAAGGGAATGAGTATCAGCGAGGACGTTGGACCCCGAAAGGGGTGGATTGTGAGATCCCACATCAGTTGGGGAGGGGAACGAATCATTCTTTATAAGGGTGTGGAAACCTCTCCCTAGTAGACGAGTTTTAAAAACCTTAAGGGCATGCCCGAAAAGGAAAGCCTAAAGAGAACAATATCTATTAGCGGTGGGCTTGGACTGTTACATATGTCAGGAGCATAATACTAGTGTGGGCCCTTGACACCCCATTATATACCTAGATACATACATACAAACATGTGTATGTATATACACCCGATATCTATACAAGTAATGTATGTATGTACATGTTTCTCATCCAGACAATACAATTTCACTTATTGATGCACATCGTATAATAACTTGGAGGAAAAGTACCAGGAGAATCTCACCCCACAAAAGATGCAACTTCAACTCCAGAATAAGGAGAAATCAATAACAGTCAGCAGCTCAGAGTGAGATACAAGACATCCTCAATGAAAGAAAGCAATTATTTTAATATTCTCTTGATAAGAACAATTCCAATCCTATGAAAAAAATAGTTAATCAAAGTATTTGAACCACACGAGGCAAGCAAATTTAAGTACATGAATCAACAAAATATCGAAAACGCATCCCAGTTTGGAAGTTGTGATATTGGCTCTCAATATACATTACAACAAGTTAAGCCATGTAACTGGGAAAATAATAAATATAGATTCAAGCAAGGTGACCCTAAGCTCTCGTTTCACGAATATACACATACGTGTACGTATATCAGTGTGTGCCCTGTCGTGTGATATATTGAAATGAGTATGTATTAGGATAAAGGAACCTGCAAAAAACAATGGGAAAAATAGTCTAATTTATAAGATATTTCATATCTTAGATAAATGGTACTAAAGTTCGAACTCGTAACCACACGAATATTCAAATTTATTCATATAATGTAGGCATTTGACCAGATTGATGAACGAACAGCTGTAGAAATTCCTAGTATTCTTAGCATATGACTAAACAGAAAAGGCATTGAAGCGATAACTTCCCTACCCTGCTCCCCGAGTTACAATGCTGGAAGTGTCCGGTTTACTTTTGTAAGTAATGGAAGCATGTCACGAAGTACCAAAAAAGATGAACACCAAAGAATTCAATACATTGGGTCTCAGAGAAGGCAGAGAAAATGATCTTATTCTCAACGAGCATAAACAGCACGGTATCACAGTTCATGGAAAGTAATTCTCATGTAGCACAAAAGAACTTGTAACTCAAGATTGAATTCGTTTCTATCGTTGTATTAGTTATGTGCCTAACCGTTCGTAGTTATACTATTTGGATTTCCATTCTAACCATGTTGGTTAATGATTCACTCAGCTCAATGTCACACCTCACATGTTTGGAGGGCCTGAACTCTAATTATACAGTTGGGTAGTTGAGACTCAAATATTATAAAATTTCAACTAAAGCTACAAAAGGAATAGTTCTCATTGGTGACAATACGACATCATGGGAAACGTTAAAATTTCCGATCTTATATGCCACGACATGGAAAAAACTGTCTACAAACCTGACCCTTTAGTTTGACTGTTAAACCAGTAAGATGGAACCTCAGGTGGCAAACAAAATGGTTCGTCCTCCTCATTGCTACTAAAGGGATCTTTGCGTTTTTTTGTGGAAGATTCTGGATTCCGACCCCCGCCATCTGAACTCCACATGTTTGAACAGGAACCCAAGGAGTCAAATGCAGTTCTGCTTGGGAAAAAAGTGAACTCTTTATTCGCGTAAGTGGTTTGATCGTGAAATTTGTGCGTCTCGTGGGAACTGCTTGGAGCAATGTCCCCAGTTTCAAGAGCCCAAGCTTTCCTAGTGCTCACACATGGCTGGGAAGGTAAACCCAACCTCAAAGATAAATCACATTCTGTGTCTGGTAGCTTTTCTTCTCTGGCTGTGATAACTTCTGGTGGAAATCTGCTCATAGCATTGCCCGTTTTGCACGAACGAAGGCAGTGCTCAGCAGGTGGCTCGGTACTTGATACGATCGGTCTACCCAAAAATATAGTCTGTTGGTTGGCATCTGCAGAAATCTGGGAGCCTAAGTTGGGCTCTTCAGTTGGACAACGAAATCCATAATACAATGGATAAACAGATCCCAAGTTAAGTGGGGTATTGGTCTCAGTCATTGAATAACTGTTATGAACAACTGGGACATTCTCAAGCAAGAAGGCAGGGTTACTTGGAATGGTGGGGTTGTTATGTTGTTTGGGGTTCATAGTCTTGGCTCTTGCAAAGTTCAACTGGTTGGCAGGGGGTAACGACGATGTCGGTAGGCATCTTTCGTCGGTAGCTTTATCCAATGTGGGTTCTTGTCCCCTTGGAGTAAGATAAGTCCTTGGGTTACTATGCCGTTGGCTTCTAGATGCTCGTACCGGGACGCAACCGAGGTTAAGTGCAGCTGAATTCCACAGAGAAGCAGCAAAGAAAGACAAAACAGGTATGACTAATGGCTTGTGTTCATACAAACAGATGACAAAGAACAAACTAAACCTAATACATTTCCTATAAGAATCAAGAACTTGAAATGCAAGAATGTTTTTACCTTCAACACATGGAGGCAAACGGTCACCACTTTCAGTGGTTTCATCTCTACGAATTATGGTGTTAACAGCATCATTTAAACGATCCCAAAGCGTTTCAAGATTCATATACTCAGCCTAAGCAAATCACAGGGATGAAACATGACAAGATCCGAATTATGAACAAGACGCAAGGGTTAAGGGGGGAAAAAATACCTCGGAATTAGCTTTAGAATACATGATTTCTTCAGCTTTCAAAACAACAATCGGCAATTTCTCCTGCCATTCCTTGTTCTTCTTAGTAGCAGGAGTATGATTCTCATTGACAACCCTGATCAAACACATGGTGAGCAAATTCATCAAAATGTGAAAAATACAGAATCAAAGTCGAAGAGAATCAGCAAAATTAAACAAGACCCAGAACCTGAAAATTTGCTGAATAATGGAACCTCTCATGGGTTGGTGCCTATCGCTGTGCCAAGCTCTCCGCACGCACTCGTACGGTCTCGGGCCTGGCCGCGGCATCTTCGTTCCCCCGTGGCTACACAAAATCTTTGACGAAGAGAAAAAGAAACGAACAAAAGATTCGAAACGCTCAGCTCCCAAAAATCAGTGCTACGGGAGATGGGTTTGGATGATTTGCATTGGCTCGATGTGTTTTAATCCTCCATCTTGGTTCCCCAATTAGCAATGGGACAGTTTATGCTGGGTTTGGAGAGAGAGAGAGAGAGAGAGAGAGGGCAGGTTTCTCATTCCTTGTCTTCTTCAATAATTTAAGATGGTTTACCCCCAAAGTTTGATGTTGAATCTAGTTGTTTTTGTGTATAAGGAGTGTCACCTATTGGGGAAAATAGAGTGGAGGGGGTGGGGGGGTGGGCTTCAAAAAGTGCCCTGTAAAATCTCCCTGCCACAACATTCAGCAATTGGCACATCAATTACCTCCAGCATGGGCCACTACTGCCCAAAACAGCGACCTCCCATCATCTCATCAACACTTTGAATCTATCTTCAAAATGAGCAAACCAAATTTCAAAACCAATCCATTTCTACCTTCAAAATATTACCTTTTTTTCATCTGGGTCTCTCCATTTTCACCCAATTCATATCATACCCTTTGCTTCCAAATAAGTAATGGGTTTTGTTTGAAATGAGATTTTAACTGCTCAAGCCCACGGCTCGTAGATAAGGATTTTTCTCACTAAGAATGTGTCTGTCAGAGAGAGAGAGAGAGAGAGAGTTTCCACACACTTCCAACCGATGTGGGAGTTTTCACCCTCTTATACTCCTTCCCCTCCGATGTGGGATCTCACAATCCACCCTCCCTTCGGGGAGCAGAGTCCTCGCTGGCATTCATTCCCTTCTCCAACCGATGTGAGGAGTTTCCACCCTTGTACTCCTCTACAACCGATGGGGAGCAGAGTCCTCGCTGGCATTCATTCCCTTCTCCAACCGATGTGAGGAGTTTCCACCCTTGTACTCCTCTACAACCGATGTGGGATCTCATAATCCACTCTCCCTTCAGGGCCCAACATTCTCACTGACACTCGTTCCCTTCTCCAACCGATGTGGGGAGTTTCCACACACTTATAAAGTATGTTTCGTTCTCCTCCCACAATCCACCCTCCCTTTGGGGCCCATCATCCTCACTGTCACTCGTTCCCTTCTCCAACCGATGTGTGGGGAGTTTCCACACCCTTATAAAGGATGCTCCATCCTCCTCCCCAACCGATGTGGGATTTCACAATCCACCCCTTCGAGGCTCAGCATCCTCGCTGCCACTCGTTCCCTTCTCCAACTGATGTGAGACCCCACCAATTCACCTTTCTTCAGAGCCTAGCATCCTTACCAGCACATCGCCTTTAGTCCACCTCCTGCAGGGCTCAACCTCCTTGCTGGGACATCGCATGGTGTCTGGTTTTGATATCATTTATAACGGCCTAAGCCCACCAACAGCAGATGTTGTCTTCTTGGGACTTTCCGTTTCGAACTTCCTTTCGAAATTTTTAAAACACGTCTACTAAAGAGAGATTTTCACACATGTATAAACATGTTTTCACACATTCATAAAGAATGCTTCATTCTACTCCTATCACATCGACTTTGAAGAAGAGAAGAGAGCATTGTAATGGTTGTGAGTGGTGGTGGCAGTGGCGAATGACACAGCCCCTGACATTGCATGCCATACCCACTCTCTCATGTCTCATTTGATGTCCCCACTCTGAAAAAGGCATCACAATGGGCGACCTCCAAAGCCCTCTTCTTCATCTCTTTCCCCTATTTTCATGACAAGTCCATATCTACAGGGAGCTCAAACTGCCCAAGTGCCAAACCCATCCTCTTCCTCTCTTCATTCTCTGTCCCCTTTCCCCTTTTCAACTTGGGGAGCCTTCAAACTACCCATCTTTGCTTTTTGCTTTTGGATGGTCTAGAATGAGACGTTTGTGTTTACCACCGTTCAAACTTACAACTTCTCCGTCCAAATAATTAAAAGTAGAGATGTTCATTTAACCCGCAGGGTCGGGACCTCATGAAAGCTCGCCTCGAATGGGGTAGAAAATTACTATTTAAATGAGTAAAGATGGAGCGGGGAGAGATATCTATCACCCTATTAGCTAAACGAGAACAGCGATAGGTTTTTTATTTCTTGTCTCTATCACTGCATATAACCTCGCCAGATCTCCATCCCACCCAGCTCGTTATATATATATAGGAAAATTTCTATCGGGTGAAAATGAATGAAGGAGGCAGAGATAGGGACAGAAAAGGCTTCCTCGTCCCGTCTCATAACAAGCCAGAACTTGGAACTCAAAAAAGCTTTCAAAATTTAAAGAAAAACACGTTAAATATGTGAGAATGAAAGAGTTCGAAGAACATTATGGTCGTATTAAAAGAACGAAACTTTTTAAAAAAAATATATGTAGTACTTTACTAAAATATTGGAATGAAATCAAATTGGTGGGACTCGGCCAATTTGGTGATCTCTAATCCATAAAGAAATACTCTCCTTCATATTCTTTATTCTAAGGTCCCACCGTTTTTCATCTATAAATTAGATTCTCGACCTTTTTATTAATTATTTTACAATTTATTCTCGAGTATTTTTAGTATTAATAATAATCCATAAAAACTTAATTCAACATTTTTTTTAGTATAATAAATGAGAGTGTGAAAAAATTGATCCTCAAACCTCACCGAAAAAAGAACGAGTCAATTACTGTTGAGCTATGTTAACTTTGATGTCTCATAGTTTAAATGAGACCGTCCCCAAAAATAATTCTCGAGCATAATTCNAAAAAAAAAAAAAAAAAAAAAAAAAAAAAAAAAAAAAAAAAAAAAAAAGAATATGACAATTTAGTTTTGAGACGTTTATATGGAAATAATATTTTTTTCGTTCGGTTCTTTTCTTTTTCAGCACAACAATGGTGAGGCAAAGAAATCGAAATTTTTGACCTCGAGAGAATTTTCAAAGGTATGCTCGTATTCATAGTTGTAAAATTTTCAAAGGTTCGTTGGGTATTTATTATTTATTTATTTTTTTCAGTTTGGGTTGTTAAATTTTTGGAAAACTAAAAATTCGAGCGGGTTTGTGGGTTGACTTTTTTCTTGGTCGGGTCAACTCGATCCTTGAAAATAGGGTTACAGTTCATCCCTCTCTTACATTTAAAATTATTATGAAAATTAAGAATATTGTAACACGTGAATATTTAATATTTGAGTTTTATAAAATTTTAATTAATAATTAACATATATTAGATATAAATATGATTTTTTAAATAATTAAAAAAAGACAACCCGACCATCCAACCTAACCCAAACGCACAATAAAAATATTTAAAAATTTAAAGATGAATTTATTTATTTATTTATTTATTTATTTATTTTCTTTTGATTATTTGGGAAGTTAAGTGGACCACAAGATATGGTTGAATATACATTATCTTAAAAATATGTGACAATGAAATAATTACACATATGATAAAAAAAAATTACCATATGATAAAGGATTTCCTCTATATAATATAATATATATTTATTTATATTATATGGTGAAGAAAAAAAAAACATTTAATTGAAAGACAAATAATGTACAAAGCACTATCAACATCAATTATATTCATTACAAAGAACAGAAGATTCTAATACCAAACTTTGACCATTATTGTCACAAAACCAACCTCTCTTTTTATCCACTCGAACGTTATGCTTTTCGAGCCTCGTTATTTTATATGAATAAATTAATTTTTTTCGGATTTTTAAGGTTCGTACTCAGTTCTTTTTTTTTTTTTAGTTTATCAGATATGAAAAAGCGGAAATTTGAATATGTGATCTCAAATACAGTAGTTGGTGTCTTAATTAAGCATCGAGCTATGTGTCACAATCGCACTTTTAATGGCAGCGGACGTGCGATTGTGCGGCATTCACTTTCCAACGACAAGTGAGCTAAGCCATGTCGCCTACGGCCAAGCAACGTATGCTCGAGCCTCTAGCCTCGGTTTTAAGAGAAGGTTTTAGAAAACGAGGGCAGAGAGAGATTTTTGAAAGAGATGTTATATAAGCAAGCAAGAGAGAAATAACAATGGCTTACAGTATATAACCTTGGGTAGGGAGAAGTTGACAACTAGTCGTATCCCCCTATAGTACATTCTGAGGTATTTCATGTGTAACAGACCTATACATGATATTTCTGAAACGTCATACTTCCTAGAAATACAAAAGTAAAACACTAGAATATGAAAAGATATAAAGGGTTGGGCTTGTCATGGGCATGCGGCCATGGGCAACACGCCTTGGACGAGCATGACTGTGACACTGTGCTCATGTTGACCTTTAACTGTACCTACATAGTGACATGATATTGTCTGTTTTAGACCTAAGTGGTATATATTTACTTTTGGGATTCTATCGAGAAAATCTAGTACCAATATAAATATTGTCATTAATTTTTTTTATTGATATAATCCATCCATAACGTTCATATACTTCGACCCGTTAAAAAATACGTTTTAGTTTTTTTTTTTTTTTTTTTTTTTNTTTTTTTTTTTTTTTTTTTTTTTTTTTTTTTTTTTTTTTTTTTTTTTTTTTTTTTTTACTTTTTTCCATTCATAATAAAATAATAAAAACAAATTTTAAGTCAACTCTTGTTTGATCAATTATTGCACTTGCCTTTCCTTTAGTATGCTCAATGAAATTAGGAAGAGAAGAATTTTCCTTTTTTAATATTTGGATAAGGGAAGGATAAGTGACGGGACCCAAACGTGAGATCTCTTAATCGATGTGTTCAAACAATTCTCAAAGCTTCCATGTGACATAGATGACAGTGACAAAGACGGGATTGTAGATGATAACAACGACGAAATTATAAACGAGGAAGAGGTTGCAACATCATGTTTTGGTTCCATCCACGATTATCTTTATCTTTCGTGGGTATCACGGTTTTTAGATTTGGTTTTCATCTTTGAGTGGGCGTTTGTGTTTAGGACCGAAACATCTATTATAAAGAATTTATTAGGCATAATTAGAAAAAAAANTAAAAAAAAAAAAAAAAAAAAAAGACTTCTAATTATATATATACACACAAGTGACACATCATTTTGTCTCTTTCTAATAGGTTTGATGTACTAAAGAATAGGGCAAACGGCCAAACAACATGTTTATGAACATCGGTCCTCTCTGCTCTTGCCTCTCTGTAAAGTTTACTTTTGTCTTTGGTATTCTACTATAATTTCACTAATAGCCCAAATTGATTTCTAATAAATTACGAGAAAACTTAGCCAACACAGTTCAATCGATGCTCAACAAATATATCGAGTAATGTTAATCAATGGACAGCTCGATAGATAAGAAACCAAAGTTGAAAGTTCGATTTTTCACCTTTGAACTTGATGAACTTGAAAAAGAAAAACAAGTCTGCTTCCACTGGTCCTGGAACAAAACGTCTTTTCTTCTCATTTCTTCTCTCGTCACATGTGAAAGCCTCTTTCTTCCTCCAACGAAACATGATCTATAAATTTCAAACAACAAAAGCGAAAATACGAGAAAATGTTTACTTTTGCAAGAATTATCTCCCAACAAATATGATTTTGGGTACAAATGGCAATAAGAATAACTTTAAGAAGAACCAGAAACTGGATTTACAAAACAAAAACAAAAAATGTTCCCTGATTACAGGCACAATAAAATGTCAAGATCAACCAAGCATTAATGTGACAGACAGCATCATTCAGAGATTGAATGCCAAATGGTACACCAGCAAAGCAATTATACATCTACAAGTGTCCAAGCGAAACAGATTCAGGACAACAGAAACAGAGTAAATAACTTTTTGACTGACAACTTTTTCTATTCAAATGTTGGAATACAATGCCAAAGCCAAAGCCCAAGCAAGAATCAAGCACACATGTTAAAAGCAAGCTTGGCTCGGCTCTAATCAGTCAGAGAATCAAATTTAAAAGCTAAGGAGAATCAAATTTAGAAGCTAAGGAGTATAACTCAACGGTAGTTGACATAGACATTGACGTATATTTTGTCTCTTAAGATTAAAAGTTCAAATATTTATTAACACTTTGAGGTGAACAGTACTAAAAAGTAATACGAATCCAATGCAGAAATCCTTACTGTATTCCAGTAAATCCTCTGCAGGCAGTCCAATGAAGATTTTTCATCAACCTCCTCTTACAAAAACTTAATTTTCATCAGAACGTTGGTCCCTGCTATGGCCTAGAATTGACCCACAAACGCCTGCTCACTGACATATAAGAATAGAATATATCATTGATGAGTGGATGTTAACACGAGCCGAGAGATTCGGCTTTAATCAATATGAGCGATGAATCGATATTTTTAATATGCTATAGAGATATCAACATCAATATCAATAAAATATCAACGACATCTTCATAAAATTGAGATCACGATATTTACATCAACATCAATACTTAAATCAGGCTGAAATATTAGGGGCTTTCTAACTATGTCTTTTTATAGAATAATTCTTAAAGAGGGGGTTGGTTTTAAAATAATTCTAAATATATGATATATTAGCTTCTGGAAAGATGCATATTTTGGACATAAGTCCCTTGGAAATCATCTCTTAGAAGATAAGCTATCAAAAATCATCTTAATTCTGGCAGTGAATAAAGTAGCCTACAGTTGCAAGTACTTTTGAAACAATTTTTTTTTACATTTTTTCAAAAACTACATTAAAAAATCACTAGAAGTCCACATTTGGCCATATCCATCTCCTGAGCTGAATCCTCAAGCTGAAAGATCCTCAGGGTTGCCAATAGATTAAGAAATTAACAGTTACTTCCCTAAAGAAGAAGATTACTTCGTTTTACTTCTTATCTGCCTGAATGCCGCCACTGAAGCTTGCTGGAACCTTGATGAAGCTCTATAAGGGAGTGATCGATTAGTTCGCCTTCCCACGTGCACGATCGTGTTTTTGCACAGAAACTTAGATAAAATCTACACAACTTAATTCTCTAGAATCATTTGAGATCCAAATGATTTTATGGTTTAAAACTAGAAACATTCAGCACCCATTCAGACAGTAGTATAATTGATTCATGAATAATTGATCTAGTTCGGTCAGAGTTAGTAGTGACCTTCATGCTTGCACTCAATGTAAAAATCTCTTCCGACACCGGGCAGATCCGAGTTCCTCGTATTCGGCCTTGGTAACACACATTGCTTCAAAACTAGGACTTGATGCCAGTAGTGATCCCCCTCTCCACACCCCTAAAATGGGACTGCAACAAAAGCACGAATATTTACAATATGTGTCAAGCCTCTACTTCGAATGGATAAAAACTAAAAAGAAGTGTGTTTTGGGGCATATAATTTACTCTTCTTGGGTTGTTATCTTCACTTTACACTCATCTGGGACAATAGGCCGGAGCTCCTTCTCTCTAAGACGAAAAATT
Source organism: Cucurbita pepo subsp. pepo (assembly GCF_002806865.2). Lineage (NCBI taxonomy): Eukaryota > Viridiplantae > Streptophyta > Magnoliopsida > Cucurbitales > Cucurbitaceae > Cucurbita > Cucurbita pepo. Next base: position 8,888,116 of record NC_036648.1, on the reverse strand, counting down.
GTCATGGAATGTTAATTATTGATTTATTTGAATGAAGAACTTACAAACTGTTAGATCAAGGGAATGAGGACTCACAATCTCTCAGCAAAATTGTGAAATAAAGTGCTTCCACCAGTCAAAACAATACTGCTTGAAAGTACAATGGTTAGTATCAGGTTAAAAGGAGTGAAAATCAATACCTGTTTATAAAGCTACCAACACATAGCAAACAAAAATACCTCTCGTAGAGCACGGGGTGCAGATGAGGATGGCAAGAATTAACAGCTCTAACAATGCACTCCGCTAGGCCGGCCTGGTTCATTCCTGTTCAACTGATTGTGTAAGTCCAAATGGGATGGATAGCAAGGTATCCCTTTTCAAGTCTTTGATCAAAGATAATCGAGAATTCAAAAGCTTCTACATAGAACTTTGAGAACCCCTGCCCCTTCCAAATTTTGATGGTAATTTTATTTGAAAAATAAGAATGTTCTTCAGCAGATACAGGTAACAACACAGAAAAATAGATTAATCAAGATTGGAGTCCACTAGAGAGAGGGGTTTCTCATCCAAAGCCATTAAAATTCATGATCGTTCATATTTTAAACCAAGAATATAAGAATATTGTACGAACCCAAATCTATAGGATGGAATATCATTTCTGGAACAAGGAAGCGTTCGTTCGTCAAATCAAATTCCTGCAAAAACCATGAAGATCGAATTTAACAAACAAGGAAAGTTTGATATAGATTCACACAAGAATAAGAATTTACATTTTTTGTTAGATCAATTTTCTTCCTGTTTTCAGTCTTTTCTGAGACATCTAGCTCAGTCTCATCATTCTTGACTCCAAGTGATGGAGATGAGGCTTCATCAGTCAAGGAGAGGTACCTCTTAGCTTCATCTGGATTTTTAACAAAACCCCTTGTATACGAAATCCCATCAGGGAGCACATATGTGCATCGGAAGAGATTTTCCTTTCCTGGTTTCCTATTTCAAAAATTCATAACAGAATATAGCTCTTGATCAAGATTGATGCATAAACAAAGCCTCAAGTACTCAAACAGCTCAACTACTAAAATACTGAAGAAAAGAAAAACATTCAATGTAGTAAAGTTAGAAGCTAAAAGGCCTTATGATCTGAAGAACTTCACTATCCTTTGCTCATATTTACCAGGAAATCCACCATTCTAAGATTAAAGAACAGACAAACAATCTAAAACAATCTCATAAGAAATCTTCCACAAAAGATGCAAGCACACAGAAAAGAAAATCTGCAGATACTTCAATGGGATAACCAAAATTCAGAAGCCAGATAACTAGCCTCATAACCTGGAAAAAATGGTGTTCTAGCATCTCTTCACCAACATTTTCCTAAGAAACAAATAGTCTGAAAATAACAAAAGAATGAGGAATTTCAAACAATCCCAGCAAAATTCATCTGGGAAATCATTAGAAAACTCCAAAACCCTGCCCTGGAAGAAAATAGGTGCAAACCTCGCTATCTGGAGGTCGCGGGGGACGTTAAGGGAGACAAAGCAGAGCTTCTCTTTGACGTCGTCTATGATGAAGGTTTCATCCATAACATTCAAAGCGCGATATGAAACCAACTCCTTCAAATAGTTCGTCAATGCCTTCCCTCCCAGGTCGATGCGTTTAACAGCGTAGTTCAAAGTGAAGTTCTGGAACACTGGAGCCGCATGAGTGAAAGAAAACCCACAGTCAACAACAAGGCTACACTGTGCCCTAGATAGGAGGCTCGTCGGGCGGCGGCTGGCCTCATAGAAGTGAACTAAAGAAGGAGAATCTGAAACATAGAGAGAACCAAAATTGAAATCCTCGAAAATGAGCTCGTCGGTGGCGCGTTGAATGGAAGGGAGAGTGAAGAGAGGTTCCGTCAAGAGGAGGGAGGAATTAGAGGGACTAACGTGAAGAAGAGAGGTGAAGAGGTGAGACCAAATGTCACGCTGCAGGTCGGGGTTTATGAGATAACCTCGGTCTATGGGGCGGCGGACGGAGGCCGATGTGAGGTCGAGATCGGAGGAGGCTTCAGCGGCGGCGGTGGTGGTGGTGGTGGAAATGGAGATTGGAGAAGGGTGGAGCCATTTCTTGGCGGAGAGAGGACGGTAGAGGCAGTTAGGGATTATGACGGAGGGATCGAGGTCGCCGCCGAAGCCGGCTTTTATGAGACCGCCGCCGTTGTCCAAGACGACGACGTTTGACATGAGAACGCAGTTTGAGCTTTTTCCGAGGATCGAGAGTTCGAGCAGGTAGCTCTAGCTAGCTCCACTCCAGTCCATTGTTGATGGTGATGACGTGGCTTATAAATTTTCCCAATTAACACACATCTAAATAAACGAATAATCTTTAGCTTGTACGGTTGCTAGAGACAGGTTTTCACACATCGACATGAGATAACACAATTCACCCCTTGGGTGTCAACGCCCTCACTAGCACGGCTCCCTATTTGGCTCTAATACCATTTGTAGTAGTCCAAGCGCACTACTAGCAGATATTGTCTGCTTTAACTCGTTACGTATAGCCGTCAGGTTCATAGTTTTACAATGCGTCTGCTAGGTGTCACAGTCCTACATTTTTTACCGTGCGGCGTCGTGATCTTGACACGCTCACGACTAGCCTTAAGGGGAATTAAGCTCCATATATAATTTTCGCCCCGGCTTTGTGGCTTCATCGGACCTTAGGCGAGGTTTGTCTTCGCCAATCGAACATTGCTTGTGCGGAATCCAAGCTTGTTCAACCACACACGCCGCCTGTGCGTGCATGTTCAATCGTCTGCGACACATCCGACTTGCTTCTACACTAGGCCAAGTCATTCGGCTTGACCTTGGCTCTACTCGGGCCAATGTCTCTCAATGCAACATCGCATCTCATCTTGCCATCTCGATCCCCCTCGACAAGGTCCATATGTCTTAACGCCATCCCGAGTCTCGGGATGTCGTCGGCCATCATAACTCATTCAGTCATGCTATCGAGAATGGGCCCGCTTGTTGTTCATCTCATTGGGACTTCCCGAACATCTATCCATCCGGGTTCTATCGAGGCATAGGCCCTCCCGTGCCCATGCCAAGTCATTTACGGATACCGTACTGGATAGCGGGTGTATGTAGCAACCTCCAACACGCGGGCTAGGACGCAATACCAGCACACTTGTGTCGTCCGGTACCGTCCTTCAAAAATCAATTTCAAAGGAAGTCGCCCGAGACACTCGTCTCGGCACGCTCGCCCACGTTGTGACACACGTATGTGCCACAGGATAGCTCACTTAGGCCACATGGGCCAGGGGTGGTGGAGAGCTAACACCATGGTACCCCTCCAATTCATTTTGAGCCATTTTCATTCTAGTAGACATGATTCAGGTGTCATACGGTGTTGTGCATTGTCCATACAATGTTCGATTGACACCAAACTTGGCGAGCATTCATATTTCATATGGACGGACTTAACTCTCGAACTGCATGCCCAAATTCCTTCCGAAACCCCAACTTTTGAGGTTAAAGCCCGGGGCCCTACTCAACCCTTTAACAAGCCTATATTTGCCCTTCGTGTCTATTCTGATGTCTCTTATGTCTCAACATGTCTTCGATGCCCACTTTTCTAAAATAATAATAATAATTAATAATAATAATAATGACAGATTGAAGGCTAAGCATGTAATTTAAATATTATGGTATGTTTATAAATTAACTCCGGCCACCGTGCGTTGTAAATTCTAGAACCAATTCCCCCGCCATGTTTTTCGTGCAAGTACATTCAGTGGACACCGACCAACCTCTTGCCGTCGGAATTTCGCCGGAGCAATCTTCAACCACTAGCACCGTTTCTCAACGAAACAGTACAGCTTCTTACGTCCATACGAAATTCAGCGAACGAAGGGGCATCATCCATTTATTCCGTAGCATTTCGCACTCGTCGCTCCCGAACCCTAGCTCTCAATCCACGATCCTCTTTGTTGTTGCTGTTCCGAACTATCTCTCATACGATGATTTCATTAACTTTTGTGGTTCTCGCATTAACCATGTCTCCGAGCTTCTCTTCATCAGGTAACCCTTGATATTGCTTGTGTTTTCATTTTTTTTTTTTCTTTCTTTTCTTTTGGTGGCCGATGAATTGAATTCTACTGATTGATAACAACATCGAGCTGAGCGTTCATGATTTACTTGATATTGTGATGCAAACGTGCTTCGTTTCTGGAGAAGGTTTTATTGTGTTGAATTATGAATAGCGTGTCTGATTAAGGCCAATGGATAATGAGCCTCAAGACTTGATATTGTGATGCAAACGTGCTTCAATTCTGGAGAAGGTTTTATTATGTTGAATTATGAATAGCGTGTCTGATTAAGGCCAATGGATAATGAGCCTCAAGACTTGAAGTCTTTTATTTTCAGAGATTCTTTCCTTGAGTTCTTCTTTTGTCAATCACGAAGCGCAATTGAGTTGTTGATTGTGAGTTTATGATGGCTATTAGGTTGGAAATTTCTTGTTCTTTTATGCATTGGATGGAACTGTAACTACGTTAAAGGCGATCATTGAAGTGATGCCATTGTCTGAATTTAGTCTGCATATGGTAGAAGGGTGCTTGGTGGCAGTTTTGTTAAAATTTTCTTGTTTTTCACTTGCTGCGCTCTCGATTGATGTCGTCTGATGGAATTTTTAGGAACGATGGTATGGAAGAACGATACAGTGTTTTGATTAAGCTTGGAAACCAAATGGATGCCGATGGGTTTTTTGGCAGGTTGAATGGCAAGAAGTTTTCTCCCTCCGAGGTACGAGAACTGCAATTTCAGTCGTTTATTTGATTTAATGGGAACATGGTCATATAATATTTCCACATATATTATTCATTTTTAGGCTGAGGTATGTCATATTCTGTTTCTGATGTCTGTCGAGTACACAGAATCAGCAGAGGTAGCTGGGTCGCCTCCTGACGGATGTACTGAATTGCCTACTTGCCCCGTTTGCCTGGGTGAGTCGAGTGTTTCTGTTTCTGATTTATTTTTCTTGAGTTCTGATAGGCTAGTTCTTCTTACTAATCTACATTTGAATGTTAGAGAGATTTGATCCTGATACTAGTGGAATAATTCACACACTATGTGACCATTCATTTCACTGCCCCTGCATTTCAAAATGGACTTCTTTATCTTGCCAGGTGATTATATACTCTGTTTTCCTCTATTATCTTTTTGTACTAGTATATCTACCTTTGCACCCTCACTTGACCAAGAGCCTTGATATTTGAGCCTTGTTTTTCTCATTCCATGTTTTAAATTACTGCATAAATTAGTGAAGAACTTTTTTCTTTTTGGATTGGGGCCTGTTTGTATTTATCCGCTAGTTCTTGTTCTTTGGATTAGAGCTCAATTCAGTATCACTTCATTGCTTGGGCTGTTTTCTTACATGCACTTTTATATTCTTTCATCTCCTTTTTTTAAATGAAAGCATTTTTTCTCAATAAATAAAAAAAAGAAAAGAAAAAGTCCTGCAAAACCTGAAAAATACTGGTGATGCAGGACCCTTTGTGGTTGTAAGGAGCACATCTTAATTCGTAAATCCAAAATTACATCATGATTGAAATGTCAGTGAACTTATCTTACATGAGCTTATCAACTTCTCATGATATGACATAGAACAACAGCTATATCTTACTGTATCTGATTCTTTCCTTTTTTTTGGAACAATTAATAATGTGAAATGCAAAAAATTACGTTTGTATGAGTTCTGTGATTCTACATAGCTTTGCTCTTCAAGGGAACCCTTTTAGAATTGGTCCGTTTCCTTGAAAATGGAAATGTTATATTGGAAGATCACACCATCTTTCTATTTTTGGCAAGTTATCAGGTCTGTCGATTCTGTCAGCAACAGGACGAGAAACAAGCTTGCTTCATTTGTGGAACTACGGAGAATCTCTGGGTGTGCGTGATCTGTGGCTTTCTAGGATGTGGAAGGTTACTTGCTCAATTGATTTCTCTTCTTATATATTCTAAGTTGACATATTCAAGAAGATTGATATCGGCAAAATACTTTGTAACATTAGTTGCTGCCTTTTTGCATCACGTTGATTTAGGTATAAGGAAGGGCATGCAATCAGGCATTGGAAAAATATGCATCACTGCTATTCCCTTGATTTAAGAACACAGCAAATTTGGGATTATGTTGGTGACACTTATGTTCACCGCTTGAACCAGTCAAAAGTTGATGGTAAGTTTGGAGAGATGAATTCACACTGTATTTCACATGAAGGAGCGTGTGGAACTTGTGAATATGATGAAGACTCCGGAATCAATGAGGCCCTGTACAGCAGTAAAGTTGAAGCAGTATGCCTTTCCGACTCAATTATTCCGCATATATATATCATGCATTCTATTTTTCTACGAGTCTGTAGCCATATTGTTTCTGTTAGGCAATTATGGTCTGAGAACTGTATGGACTTAGGACCCTAAATTTAATCCATGTGATGTTGAGGGTTTAAAGGTTGGATTATACAAATTATTCGCACTGGCATTTAGTACTTCAATCACATTATCCATACATTATTCCTAATTCATACATTTCCAAACAGATTGTGGATGAGTATAATCGGCTTCTTGCAACGCAGCTGGAAACTCAGAGACAAGTATGCAACCAACTTCCCTACTTTAGATTGTGCTTCTCCGATTTATCTTGCACCTTATTGTAATACTGCCTATTATTTTTGTTAATATTTCTTTCTCCTTTCAATACTGTCTTTGGCTCCCAATAATGGTTCATGTGAAAACATTTATATAATATTTCAAATTTCTCGAGAACTTTTTTCTGAGGATTAAGTTGAATATTTGACAGTACTGATCCTTTAGTTCTTAGCATTTTATAATTGCCATGTATAGACGTAATTCTTGGTATTAGATGAGACAAGACATAGTGTTCCACAAATGCTGAAATATGACTGGCTCTTTGTAATTTACCTGGACTCCAGCAATGCACAAGTATCTGAGACTTCAAACTCAGCTGACTCGAGCAAGTTAGCATTGCTGAATATTTTGGTTTCAAATTGGCCAGATATGGCTGTTTCTAAATCAAATAATAATGTGAGATCCTACATCGATGTAGAACGGAACGAGTGCTAGCAAGGACGTTGGGCCCCGAAAGGGGTGGATTGTGAGATCTCACACCAGTTGGAGAAGGGAACGAAACATTCTTTATAAGGGTGTGGAAACCTCTCCCTAGCATATGTGTTTTAAAAACCTGAAGGGAAGCCCGAAAGGGAAAGTCCAAAGAGGACAATATCTTCTGCTAGTGGTGGGATTGGGATTGGGATTGGGATGTTACAAATGAATAGGGATTGGGATTGGGATTGGGATGTTACAAATGATGTGTTCAGAACCTTCCAAGTCAATATCCCATAGCATTCCCACTTTGACCCATGTTATCGTGGTTGTGAGCATCTTTTGTATAAACTGTTGCGCTAGATCAACATTTTGCACATCCACGTAATATCTTTATAAAGCTCATCAACTTCCATAATTATGTCTTTTCAGCTCTAATTAAGCATTCACATATACACACATGCATATAGTGATCAAGATCCTTACTTTTGTCTCGACAGTACTATGAATCTCTGCTGGCAGAGGCAAAAAGCAAAAGGGAAGTTTCCGTTTCTGAAGCAGTGGAAGAGGCTTTAATATCCAAGACTCAGGACATTCATGACAAACTTGAAAACTGTGTCAAGGAGAAAAACGTTGTTTCCGACGTAAGTTGCCACTGTTTTCTCGTTCTCACAGATCGGATGATCACATTTTTTCATGGTCATTGACACTGATCTTCATTATGTGTTCTTCTAAATACTTCCCCCCCTGTAGGTAAATCAGAAGCTCATCAAGAACCAAGAAATGTGGATGGCTAAAGCAAAGCAAATTGAAGAAAGGTACATAACCTTTACAGTCCATGGAATTTCATGGGAGTTCGAATTCAATAGTTTACAAGCGTGTCGAGTTCTTGCCTTAATAGTTACTGTTGGATTAACTAATTACACTTTGTATGCCAGAGAACTCGCTTCGTTGAAATCAAGGAACGAGAAAATACATGATTTGGAAGAACAGGTACCGACATTTACACGATGCCGAATCCTCGTATGTATTTCATGGCTGAGTAGTTGCGCTTAGATGCATTTGATTGTGATGTTACAGATAAGAGATCTTACAGTCTACATTGAAGCCCAAAAGACACTCAACAAAATTACAGATTCAGATGACATAAAAGGAGGAACAGTGTTGCCTGTACCTGCAAAAGAATCTTCCCCCAGCAGCGGCAGAAAGAAGAAGGGCAGCCGAAGGCGGAATTAGAGAGACGCGTGCTCTTGCTTAAACTAAGGAGAAAATGAAAATGCTCTCTTTGATCATTGTTCCTTGAAGTAAAAACGTTTGATTGACTGAGATCTATGATTTGTTGTCTCATGTAAAGCAAAGGTATATATATTATATCCATCATGTCGATAGCAGAAATATTATTAGGATATATACATTATTAGTCCCTCATTTTATCAATATATACAATATTAGACCCTCATCATTCATCATTCTTTTTTTTTCTTTTTTCTGCTGCAGTTATTAACAATTTTTGTACGGTTACAACTCAAGTTCACCGCTAGTAGATATTGTTCCCTTTAGGTCGTTCTTCTCCCCAATCCATGTGAGATCTCACAATCCACATCCCTTCAGCGTTCGGTGTAGTTCTAATACCATTTCTCGTATCAAGTTCACCGTTAGTAGATATTGTTCCCTTTAGGTTTCAACACTTATAAAAGAATGTTTCGTTCTTCTCCCCAACCGATATGAGATCTCACAATCCACTCCCCTTCGGCGTTCGGTGTAGTTCTAATACCATTTCTCGTATCATCCTTGTGTTGAGGCCATGCTAATCTACGTTGTATTATTCCAATTTTATTGGATGTCCTCACATGGTTATAGGTTTTTTTTTTTTGGGTTGGAATTGAGTTAGTACAATTTCTAATGAGTATAGTAAGAGTCCAAAACGAGAAAGAAGCTATTATGAATCGTTTGAATAGTGCTCGTTTGAGAAACAAAAAGAATGGCTAGGAGAATAGTTATTACTAGGTAAAAACTTTATTTTAGTCCCTTTAAAAGCCATGGGGATCAGTTTATTATCCATAGCATTTTCAGAAAATGAAGTTTGGGCAACTAAGCAACAGAGAGCTTTTGCCAAACAAGGGAGAGAGACAATAATTAGAAAATGAAGGGATGTTATAATGTTAATGTACAAAACAGATGGTCAAATTAGGCCGTGGGAATATAGAAACTATCAATAACTTAAAACCCTGAAAAAGAAAAAAGAAAAAAGAAAAAAGAATTTAACATTAGATTGTTTGTTATCTGCCCCTTTCTCACAGAAGACTAGAGATCAAAAAGAAAGAAAGAATTGATTTCTTCGATTGTCAGCCGTCGTCAACCTTCCCATCTTGTGCCCGATCTTCTCAGCCCCTACATCGACGCCACCATGTACTTTGATGATTGTCCATCTCCGAATCTTCGTGGACGAGAACCAACCAACTGCACAACGCCATGGCTTTACTTGCTACGATGATGATGCCACGTACGACAAGCTCTACCATGCTTGCTTCAAGTATTCCTACATCTACATAACCTAATTGGCAATTCGCCTTTCGCTCAAAATCCCAAACATCTCCTATGCTCGACGTCATCGTTGAGGTTGATCGGGACCTGTGGTGACCGAAGCAGTGATTGGTCCAGCCCCATTCTCAACTGGAGGAGAGGTTCCCCATTTACCTTCTGACTCTGATGGCTCTAGTACAATGACACCGCCATCTGACAGTCCCAATGCAAACTGGTTGGGTTCAGATGGATGTGCCGCAATAACCAAAGGGTGTACCCTCAAGCTGTGCTCATAAAATAACACAATGGAATATATCAGAAAAAATGGAAAAGGCATAACTACCAAGTTGTGCATGGCATTGGCAAGTACACGTCTGAGTGAGTTGATCTTAAAATGAATAAACACACCTTGGATTCGAAGACAGGTATGCGTTCGGATTTATTCGACATCTTAATCGAAGAGTCGAAGCAGTAAGAACACCGACGCTTCCATCTTCAAAGCTGACGTAAATTGACTGACTATCACAAGAAAAGGTAGCATGCGTGATTGGGCCACTGACTTCTCGTGGGAGCCACTGTTGAAGGAAATTAGTTGCAAAAATTATCATCTTTTACAAATTACAAAAAAAAAGGAAAAGAAACTCTTGATTCTTGAATTTGTCATTGTTCTGGATACCTTACCTGCTTAAGGCATTCCAATTTTGGTGCTTCATATATAGCTATCTGAGTTTCATGAATGACTAACAAGTGTGTCTGGTCGACATGAAACTGAACGCGCGTATCTGCAACAGGAGGAGCCGTTCGACCGCTTGGAAACTGTAAGAATTTGCTGACCTGTTTCTCCCATCCATCGGTGCTCCAGACGCACAGCTACAAAAATAATAACGATTATGATATATAAACAAGTTAAAGGATAAAGAAGCAAACTTATGATCCAAGACTACTAAGCTCAAGCATAAGCCGTAGGAAAAAATGCAGCATGCGACTACGAGACCGAACAGCCTATGGGTGTGAATAAGCAAACAAAAAGATAAACAAGGGAGGAACACGAAAACATTACAAGACGACGAAGAATAAAATTATCACTATATTTATTCCTTTTCCTACTTTTCTTCCAAGTGCAGGAAAACCCTTCCAAAGTCTTATACAAGCCTGAAATGAAATTTCGTGGATTTCTATGCTCAATTCTTGAGCTATGCTTTGTCAGAAGTTCCCAATAAGGCCATACAGTAACTAGTATCGCTAAGAACAGAGTTCAAACCTGAGAGTCGGCTCCCGAAGATACAAGCACATTTAGTTGATTCGAGAAGGCAAGCCCAGTAATTCTTTTCTGGTGACCTTTTAACTTGGTTTTCACCTGCATTACGCAAGCTAACGATTATCAAAGACCCGAACTCCAATTTAAATCAACCAATACTAGGAGACTAAAAAATCAAGCCAACAAAACTTGACCTCATCAACTCGAACATTATAAATCTGAATAGAAGAATCCTCCATGCCTATAGCAATAATATTGTTATCCTGGGGATGGAATGCCAGAAATGTAGCCGCTGGTGGTGGGGGCATGAATGTTGTCATTGTCTGCATTGAGAAACACATTTAAGAACAGAAATGCACGTAAAATACAATTCGGGAAAATCATTACGTAATCCAATATTTGCCACAGCTCCTCCAAGGCATGACAAAGGTAATAATAATATTTTTTTAAAAACATCGACCATAGTAATAATAGCCAAGCAAAACCAGTAGATAACATGAGATTCGTTAGAATTGTTGGAATATCCAACAATCTGACAACTACAATATCAACCTCGTCCAGTTTTTGCATTTTATTACTTTTCAAACATATTAGTTTTGTGATTATGTAAACTAATCATGGTTAAACACGGGCAACTTCCAATATAAACTAATCATGGTTTCATCCCCAGAGAAATTGGCAGGTTATGCATATAGTACAACAAACTACCTTAAACGTCATCATATTGAATAGGGATATTTTCCCCCCTGAGGCAGACATAACATAAGAGTCATTCTTTGAAAGTGCAAAGCATGGGACAGCATCTTCTGGATTTGTATCACTTATATCGTTAGTCATCAATATTCCACTCGATGGTTGCCATAACTGTGGTGCGACACTAGCTGTGGCCTGCACGCGACATTACTTCGTAAATAGAGGATTTCTAGGAATCAATCATAATATTACATGTATCTCACATGATCAAAGAACGTGTACCTTTCCGGTCACAGTTCGATCATTTCTCTGCCATTTCCATAATTTATGTACAGCATTAGATGCTAATGCCAATATTGCAAGGCCTGAATTTGTATAAATCAATCTAGAAACCTGAAATAACTATCAATTTGTCAGAACAGAATCGTAAATTAAGATACATGCACGTCACAAAAGGTATATAATTAATCCATTGAAAGATTTTTACTATTATAATATTCATTTAATGCAGCGCAACTGATGCCTTCCAAAGAGAAATCTAAAACCTTTCTGACCAATCATATTAAAAAATGTGATGATATTCAAGGAAAAAATGCGATCATATAAAACCAAGATGTGTTGTGCATTAGAAAGCTCAATCTTGTAAAATACCATTATCACAGAACTGGGAGAGGTCTATAGAAACTACCATTTCATTACATCTTATGCAAAAAAGGATATGGGTCATATGATATATGAAACCTTCCAATAAAGCTTCTATATGGATATAAAAGGAATAAATATAGTATCAGGCTAGAATAACGTAAATTCTACATTCTTTTCCCTCATACCTAATTTCAAGCTATTTACAACAAATATGAAATCCTTGGGAGTTTTTTCACTAGATATAAGCTGAAGATTTACTATCAACTAAGAAAACTGGAAACTAATATGTTTGGTTAAAATGCCATTTTGGTCTCTATACTTTTAGACCTAGACTAAATTTAGATCACAATATTGTCAAAAATCTAAATTTAGTCTATGTACTTCTGATAAATACTAAAGTTTGTCCTTACTATTGGTTTGTTGTTATTTTTCAGTTAAAAAAAGTCTATTACCAATTTTGGAAACATACATTCGTATGGTGTCTTTTCCAAATTATTATTATTATTATTCTACCAAGTTCAATTAAAAGTTAACTTCAAACAAACATTAAAGACTAGTTTTAAGATTCACTGAAAGTAAATAGACTAAATTTGAATATTTGAAAATATAGGACCAAAGAACAAGAACCAAAATGGTAACATAACCTTGATATGATTCTACAAATATTTGATAGTTAAATTGTAAGACCAAAGAAAGAAAATTTTGAGCAAGACCCATACCCTTGAAGCTGTTAGATTATCTGTAAGCCTCAAGGAACGACATTGAGTTGGTTCATTGATTTCTGTAAGTTTCCAGATCCTAGATTTATCCGCAGATTCATCAGCAATTCTGGGTTTTACATCAGCCAGACCTCGACTATCATTGTTCTGAAATTGTCAATAAAAGAAAGGATAAGTCACTGAATATCACACTGCTTATGAATGTCAAACATGTATCTAGTCCCATATCCAAATATAGTACCATAAGAAACATCATTGATCGACAAAACTTAAGAACAAGAGTAATACCAACTAAATGGAATCTATTTAGCTAGATCATCTGCCATAAAGATAATGACACTTACAATTCCAACCATGGCAGCAACTGGGGCAGTCCGATCTCCAATGCTCATACCAACAGTCACAGCAGTAGGGCCAAATGAACCTATTGGTGGAGCCTACAGGAAAATAATTGAATAAAATCATAGCTAGAGAAAATATAAAGTAAACAAATCAGACAGAATATTTGAAATATTATACCTTCACAGCAGCAGCTGAAGCAGCAGCTCTAGAAGCATCAAATGTACGATTTTCAACTGTTCGGAGCATCCTGATTCCCTCTGCATTAGCTAGAATCTTGATGCCATTATCATTCGTTGAAACAGCCAATAGTACACCATCTTTGTTAAATCTTATGCAAGGGGAAGCCTGCAGATTTTGGAAATTAAAGTAATAAGCTTATTGCAAGCATATTATCAGGATCAGTATGAAAATGATGCTCATATCTTGACTAACCGGCAATCCACCATCTGCATCAATACTTGTTAGAAGATTTACACTATCCATATCCCAGATTTTAACAGAGAAATCATCACCAGCGGCCAAGAAACGATTTTTGGTGGTATCAAATTGGACAACACCCACTGATCGCTTGCCAATACCTTGATATGTACGCTTTACAGCTCCTTCACTTTCATTCCACTCAACCAGGTATGATTCTCCTTCCTTATTTGTCCCACAAGAAAACAACCTATAGTTTGAATATAAAAATTGATAGATATTGTAGAATAAGTACCAATGGAAGGATAACATTGTATTATTTAGATTTGAAAATGTCCATAACATTAAGTAATAACATATAAACCTCGTTCCATCAGCACTATATGCCATTGTAGTAGATGAGTGGCCTGGTGCATCATAGTCAACTCTTGAACCTACGTTATCATATAACCATGCCTTTATTTGTCCGTCAGCTGCTGTTGAGAAGATAAACTAGAAAGAAAAGAACTTAAGAATAAGAAACCACAATGCTAAAGCATCCGTACCCTAATATCTATAAGCTACAATATAATATGTGTGTGTGTGTGTGTGAATGTGGAAGAAACTTTTTTCAGACTATTTTGTCCTTGAATTTTTACATAATACCTAAATTATCAAGTTCATTTTTAAGAATAAATTAATAATGTAAGACGATCTTACTCCATAGGTTAAAGATAGAATTATTTTGAAAATCTACTCACTTTCAACCATGTCTTTACCCTCCCCAGTAATTCTGTCTTTCTGTCGGATACCACTCCTCTCTATGTCTCTATATTCCTTACAAACTACTAAGCCCTTTGCTATGCATATTGAAATTTTAAATCAACTTTTGATTAAAGCTCTCCCCCTCATTAGGGGACTCCTAGTCCTTTAACTTTGGTTTTATTACACTGGCTTTTAGATAGAGAAGCCTTCTACGTTTCCCCTTTAATTTCTCTTTTACTAGGGTTTCTCTTTCACTCACGTTCTAGGATGTCTTTGTTTGGCTCTCTCTTCATTCCAGACCATTGTTGATTTCTTAAGAAGATCTATATCTTTGCTCGGAAAGTCAAGGAGGAGAAAATTAACGTTATCGACTCTACTTGGAAGGCTTCCTCCCAGCTGGAGCTGCAGTGGTGCTTTATGTACAAATGTTCAGAGAGTTTGATCATGTACTTATCCCTTTTTTGTCTTATCTGCTTGTATATCCTTTCATTTNAAATGGTAACATAACCTTGATATGATTCTACAAATATTTGATAGTTAAATTGTAAGACCAAAGAAAGAAAATTTTGAGCAAGACCCATACCCTTGAAGCTGTTAGATTATCTGTAAGCCTCAAGGAACGACATTGAGTTGGTTCATTGATTTCTGTAAGTTTCCAGATCCTAGATTTATCCGCAGATTCATCAGCAATTCTGGGTTTTACATCAGCCAGACCTCGACTATCATTGTTCTGAAATTGTCAATAAAAGAAAGGATAAGTCACTGAATATCACACTGCTTATGAATGTCAAACATGTATCTAGTCCCATATCCAAATATAGTACCATAAGAAACATCATTGATCGACAAAACTTAAGAACAAGAGTAATACCAACTAAATGGAATCTATTTAGCTAGATCATCTGCCATAAAGATAATGACACTTACAATTCCAACCATGGCAGCAACTGGGGCAGTCCGATCTCCAATGCTCATACCAACAGTCACAGCAGTAGGGCCAAATGAACCTATTGGTGGAGCCTACAGGAAAATAATTGAATAAAATCATAGCTAGAGAAAATATAAAGTAAACAAATCAGACAGAATATTTGAAATATTATACCTTCACAGCAGCAGCTGAAGCAGCAGCTCTAGAAGCATCAAATGTACGATTTTCAACTGTTCGGAGCATCCTGATTCCCTCTGCATTAGCTAGAATCTTGATGCCATTATCATTCGTTGAAACAGCCAATAGTACACCATCTTTGTTAAATCTTATGCAAGGGGAAGCCTGCAGATTTTGGAAATTAAAGTAATAAGCTTATTGCAAGCATATTATCAGGATCAGTATGAAAATGATGCTCATATCTTGACTAACCGGCAATCCACCATCTGCATCAATACTTGTTAGAAGATTTACACTATCCATATCCCAGATTTTAACAGAGAAATCATCACCAGCGGCCAAGAAACGATTTTTGGTGGTATCAAATTGGACAACACCCACTGATCGCTTGCCAATACCTTGATATGTACGCTTTACAGCTCCTTCACTTTCATTCCACTCAACCAGGTATGATTCTCCTTCCTTATTTGTCCCACAAGAAAACAACCTATAGTTTGAATATAAAAATTGATAGATATTGTAGAATAAGTACCAATGGAAGGATAACATTGTATTATTTAGATTTGAAAATGTCCATAACATTAAGTAATAACATATAAACCTCGTTCCATCAGCACTATATGCCATTGTAGTAGATGAGTGGCCTGGTGCATCATAGTCAACTCTTGAACCTACGTTATCATATAACCATGCCTTTATTTGTCCGTCAGCTGCTGTTGAGAAGATAAACTAGAAAGAAAAGAACTTAAGAATAAGAAACCACAATGCTAAAGCATCCGTACCCTAATATCTATAAGCTACAATATAATATGTGTGTGTGTGTGTGTGAATGTGGAAGAAACTTTTTTCAGACTATTTTGTCCTTGAATTTTTACATAATACCTAAATTATCAAGTTCATTTTTAAGAATAAATTAATAATGTAAGACGATCTTACTCCATAGGTTAAAGATAGAATTATTTTGAAAATCTACTCACTTTCAACCATGTCTTTACCCTCCCCAGTAATTCTGTCTTTCTGTCGGATACCACTCCTCTCTATGTCTCTATATTCCTTACAAACTACTAAGCCCTTTGCTATGCATATTGAAATTTTAAATCAACTTTTGATTAAAGCTCTCCCCCTCATTAGGGGACTCCTAGTCCTTTAACTTTGGTTTTATTACACTGGCTTTTAGATAGAGAAGCCTTCTACGTTTCCCCTTTAATTTCTCTTTTACTAGGGTTTCTCTTTCACTCACGTTCTAGGATGTCTTTGTTTGGCTCTCTCTTCATTCCAGACCATTGTTGATTTCTTAAGAAGATCTATATCTTTGCTCGGAAAGTCAAGGAGGAGAAAATTAACGTTATCGACTCTACTTGGAAGGCTTCCTCCCAGCTGGAGCTGCAGTGGTGCTTTATGTACAAATGTTCAGAGAGTTTGATCATGTACTTATCCCTTTTTTGTCTTATCTGCTTGTATATCCTTTCATTTGCTTTATGGAAGTCAGGTTTCTTCATACAACGAAAAAAAAAATCTTAATAACTTTATTCACTCTTCAATTAGAATTTTTGTGGAATTCTTTGATTTCCTTCACTTGGATGAATCCAGGTTACTAGATCCGTCCATGGAATTTCACTACCTGAATCAATTACCTAGAACAAGTTTTTAGAATTGAGAATTATATTAGGATCAGTTGACAATTGTGACAAATCACATAATGCTCCAATTCACAAAATATGTTGTAAACTGAACATAATGGGATTCATCTTACCTGAATGTTCTCCTTGTGGTGAGGACATACAGAATACACAGGTGCATCATGACCCTCAAAAGTAAACTGCTTAACTCCAGTGACTGCATCCCACACCTGAAAAGTATGAAAGAATAGTAAGAAACATCCAACTTGTACGTGGACATCATCTAAAAGTCACTGAGAAACAAACCTTAATAACCCTATCCTCCCCACAGGTAACCAAGCATAGCTGTTTGTTAGGATATGAAAAGGCAAGATCATTGACACTGCCAACATGAGCCTCGATCTGTATTTAAAAATGAAAGAAGAAAACAGAGTCAAAATTACCAAAATTATCCACAAAAAAAAAAAAAAAAAACAGGATTAACCCGTTCTAATTGGATACGGTGATTATATGGAAGTACCAAGATAAAATTGATAGGGATTTCCTCCCAACACAAACCTCTAAGTGGTTTCTTAATTCATCACCAGCCTGATAGGAATATATGTGCACGATATGCTTTGAATATGCAACACCTGGATGTTGAAAGTAATCCAAACTAGTCAATTAACAATTTGTTTAAAAAAATACTTCTCTAATGAAACAAGAGCTTAGAAGAGAACCGAAGAGTGAACTCACCAAAAAGAACCAAAAAAAGAAAAACTAAGAATGAACTCACCAAAAAGTGTTCCATCAGGGCTCCACATTACACGATTGATCGATGCAGTATAATCACTGGCCAAAGATGCCTAGAAGAGAACCGAAGAGTTCAATACCTCAAAATTGCAACCTCAGCTATAAATCTGACACTTAAAATATCATGGGAGTCCAATGCAACAGAAGCCAAACCTGTAGAGGCGNTATGTACGCTTTACAGCTCCTTCACTTTCATTCCACTCAACCAGGTATGATTCTCCTTCCTTATTTGTCCCACAAGAAAACAACCTATAGTTTGAATATAAAAATTGATAGATATTGTAGAATAAGTACCAATGGAAGGATAACATTGTATTATTTAGATTTGAAAATGTCCATAACATTAAGTAATAACATATAAACCTCGTTCCATCAGCACTATATGCCATTGTAGTAGATGAGTGGCCTGGTGCATCATAGTCAACTCTTGAACCTACGTTATCATATAACCATGCCTTTATTTGTCCGTCAGCTGCTGTTGAGAAGATAAACTAGAAAGAAAAGAACTTAAGAATAAGAAACCACAATGCTAAAGCATCCGTACCCTAATATCTATAAGCTACAATATAATATGTGTGTGTGTGTGTGTGAATGTGGAAGAAACTTTTTTCAGACTATTTTGTCCTTGAATTTTTACATAATACCTAAATTATCAAGTTCATTTTTAAGAATAAATTAATAATGTAAGACGATCTTACTCCATAGGTTAAAGATAGAATTATTTTGAAAATCTACTCACTTTCAACCATGTCTTTACCCTCCCCAGTAATTCTGTCTTTCTGTCGGATACCACTCCTCTCTATGTCTCTATATTCCTTACAAACTACTAAGCCCTTTGCTATGCATATTGAAATTTTAAATCAACTTTTGATTAAAGCTCTCCCCCTCATTAGGGGACTCCTAGTCCTTTAACTTTGGTTTTATTACACTGGCTTTTAGATAGAGAAGCCTTCTACGTTTCCCCTTTAATTTCTCTTTTACTAGGGTTTCTCTTTCACTCACGTTCTAGGATGTCTTTGTTTGGCTCTCTCTTCATTCCAGACCATTGTTGATTTCTTAAGAAGATCTATATCTTTGCTCGGAAAGTCAAGGAGGAGAAAATTAACGTTATCGACTCTACTTGGAAGGCTTCCTCCCAGCTGGAGCTGCAGTGGTGCTTTATGTACAAATGTTCAGAGAGTTTGATCATGTACTTATCCCTTTTTTGTCTTATCTGCTTGTATATCCTTTCATTTGCTTTATGGAAGTCAGGTTTCTTCATACAACGAAAAAAAAAATCTTAATAACTTTATTCACTCTTCAATTAGAATTTTTGTGGAATTCTTTGATTTCCTTCACTTGGATGAATCCAGGTTACTAGATCCGTCCATGGAATTTCACTACCTGAATCAATTACCTAGAACAAGTTTTTAGAATTGAGAATTATATTAGGATCAGTTGACAATTGTGACAAATCACATAATGCTCCAATTCACAAAATATGTTGTAAACTGAACATAATGGGATTCATCTTACCTGAATGTTCTCCTTGTGGTGAGGACATACAGAATACACAGGTGCATCATGACCCTCAAAAGTAAACTGCTTAACTCCAGTGACTGCATCCCACACCTGAAAAGTATGAAAGAATAGTAAGAAACATCCAACTTGTACGTGGACATCATCTAAAAGTCACTGAGAAACAAACCTTAATAACCCTATCCTCCCCACAGGTAACCAAGCATAGCTGTTTGTTAGGATATGAAAAGGCAAGATCATTGACACTGCCAACATGAGCCTCGATCTGTATTTAAAAATGAAAGAAGAAAACAGAGTCAAAATTACCAAAATTATCCACAAAAAAAAAAAAAAAAAACAGGATTAACCCGTTCTAATTGGATACGGTGATTATATGGAAGTACCAAGATAAAATTGATAGGGATTTCCTCCCAACACAAACCTCTAAGTGGTTTCTTAATTCATCACCAGCCTGATAGGAATATATGTGCACGATATGCTTTGAATATGCAACACCTGGATGTTGAAAGTAATCCAAACTAGTCAATTAACAATTTGTTTAAAAAAATACTTCTCTAATGAAACAAGAGCTTAGAAGAGAACCGAAGAGTGAACTCACCAAAAAGAACCAAAAAAAGAAAAACTAAGAATGAACTCACCAAAAAGTGTTCCATCAGGGCTCCACATTACACGATTGATCGATGCAGTATAATCACTGGCCAAAGATGCCTAGAAGAGAACCGAAGAGTTCAATACCTCAAAATTGCAACCTCAGCTATAAATCTGACACTTAAAATATCATGGGAGTCCAATGCAACAGAAGCCAAACCTGTAGAGGCGCTGAACATGCTGAAAGATCCCAGACTTTAAAATTTCTAATAGCAATCCTTTCACGGCAACCAACTTCCCAGATCATGACATCACCCACCTGTGTTCCAACTGAATTTCAAAAACACGTTGAAAGAAATGTGAGATGTGCACTCTTATCCAGCATCTACAAGCCTAGTAAAGTTAAGAACATAACAACAAAAGAACTTTGATATTACTTCTAAAGAAAATTGGAACATACCAAGAAGTATAGTTTGTTGTTGTGGATGGAAGTCCATACTCTTGACAACTGAACCTTGACTCAAGGTTGTAACAACATTCTTAGGCAAGTCATCAGAGGAATACGAACTCTGTCCATGACCTTGGTTTGCGAACCCAATCGGAAGAATATTTACCGGTAAATTATTAACCTGCAATAAACCATGTCAAGTTCAAAACCAATGAAATAAACCTAAATCCTAACTTTGTGTTCTTTGGAATAGCATGCAAAGCATATACTAGATAAGAAACTTCGAAAGCTCCCAAGATACATCATCAATTCCAGGAATAACCAAGAGTATTGCTAGAACAAATTTCTTGACGAAAAAAAATTTAAGAAAAAGAAAATATCAATTTTAGAAGTAGAAAGAAATTTGTTTAGGAGAGGAAAGTCCCGTGTTAATTGAAAACACGCTTTACAAAAATGGTAAGGTAGTGGTACACTATCTTTTCTTTTCTCACATGCTAAGAAGAACCATTGGCAGAGGTGATGAAGGATATTTGGAAGAAACGACCAAGGATGATAATATCACAGAATCAAGGGTTTATGAGAAAGAAAATCACAGTGAATTGAACGAAGAATTCAAAGAGGAAAGTAACTGGGAACTTACAGAAGATGTTTTCACTACAACTGGCATAAGGTGTCCTAGGAATATCAAGAAATGATAGATTATTTATGTGTCACCAGTTCATTTTGCTTCGATAACTTCTTGCTATGATGTGTAGACAGAGATCAGGAAAATCAGGCTAGCAAACATTAGGTATGAAATGATTGGTTGTGGTTACTAATTTCTACCCAAAATTTGAAGCTTGAAGTGGAACCACAAGAAAATCTCAAATTTTCCCTCCCACGGCGAATGGATCAAGGCAAGAAGCGTTCCCATAAATAGATGCAATTTCATATAGTGTAAAAAGACTAATAAGGAAACTTGAACCCGTCAAAGCTTACAGTACAGTGAAATAAAATATGGTGCTTCAACAACGATGCCCATGGCTTAACATCTCACCAAAGTGGTGCTCTGCTTATGCAAACAATCAGAGGAGTCTTTAAATCACATCCTTATTTGTTCACTAAGGACTAAGGAAATTTGGTCAGACATTTTTTCCACCTTTGGATGGAGCATTGTACCACCAAACGATTCCTTTGATTGGCTTAATCTATTGCTTATTGATCATCCAACCAAATCTACAAAAGCCATTCTCTGGCCATCTATCATAAAGGCTGCTATTTGGAAAATTAAGGGTGAAAGAAATTCAAGGATCTACAACAACAAAGAAAGTGCTCCAGGCGAAGTTTTAGATTTCTCTTTTCTATGCTCTTTTTTTGGTGTAAAAACAAAGAATCATTCAGCAGCTATAGCTTGAATTCTCTCTTATATAGCTGGAGACTTCTTTTGTAATCCCATAGGATGGATTTCTCATTTTGTATGATTTCATTCTATCAAAGAAATTAGTTTCCTATCCCCCCAAAAAAAGTGAAAGAAAATATTCATGTCTTCATCCCAACAGATGTTTTACTAACACTAGAATTCAAATTGAAAGCTAGTGGCTCCATCCATAGACGACAGGAACAAAGACAAAATGGAATTCCCAAGAGGCGGCAGAAAATTATGATAAATTAAAGATTTCAATTCTGCGGACCAAATCTAAAAAGCACCCAAATTGATAACCTGTCAAAAGGAGACAGATGTCCTATTTAACTTATCCATCCAAAAGTCAAGCTGCACACTGTTCTCCTACAGTGATGTGAGATAAATAATTTAGATATATATTTGCAGCTAAGTAAATAGAAAAATGATCTTAATTCGAGAGGACTCTTATCTTACTCTTAAGCTATTTGGCCAACCTCGCTACACATTCTGCTTCTTAATTGTTAACATTTACCATTCTAGATGAGGCGAGACACTTCGGGATATATATAGATAATTTTTTTTCCTTCTATTATATATATATATATATATATATATATATATATATATATATATATATTTATTTATTTATTTATTTATTTCCTTTTACAGGAGATAAATGCTAAGACTTTCAATTAAAATGTAGAACGTGAAAGGCTGAAAGGCTATGCTCAGGGAGGAATAAAATACAGAAGAGGGGGGAAGGGGGGAGAGAGAGAGAGAGAGAGCTTTTAAATTTAGAAAAAAAATTAAGAAAAGAAAGAAAAAGAAGCGCTAAGCAGTACCTCTTCAGATAATCCAAATGGTCTTGCTCGCTTCAACACATGTTCAGAATCAGCCGTTTGATAGTCCATAGTTGGGTTATTAGCAGGAGGAGTCCTAGGTCGCTTTAAAATAGCTGCTAACAAATTTTCCATCAGAAATCACAGGGTTAGATTAGATCACAGGAAAAGTATTAGAGAGTAGTTAGAAGTGGCCAATAAGGAAACTCAAGAAGCATTTCATGACTTTGAAGACCAACTAACTCAATGAAAGGGGCTGAACAGTGTCAATTTAAATATTATTAAAAAAATTACACATTATTTTTTCGTTATACATTCTCTTTCACCATGTTAATTCTTACTTATTATGCAATTGGACAAGAATAAAATATTTCATGGGCACATCCCATACATATACAGCATAACTAATGCAAGCATGTAAATGTGTATACCCTCTCCACCAGGGTGAAAAGAGAAGAAGAAGAAGATTCACGTCCTACCTGCATTATTAGCTGCATTGAGACCAATAGGCCCGGCAGAAGCTGACGGATGTGGCATAGGGGACGGATTTGCCATCCATCCAGCTAAAGAAGTAGGAAGAGCAGCTGGTGTAGGCTGAAATGGCTACAAGCACACAAAGTGGACCAGCATTCAAACTCCAGAGGCTAAAAAGCAATCTAATAGCTTGAAAACTCGTAAAACTAAACAATTTCCTCCTAAACTTACACCATGTGCACTCATGGGAGGAAAGGCTGCAGCCTTCGGAACAGCCCCCAATAAGGGATTGGTCACAGGAGATGGAGCCCTGGCACCATTAGGTTGTCCACAACTATGGTCCACAAATAAGGTCTTTATGTCAGGGTTTGGCCTTGGATTCTTACAGAGCTGGTGCTGCCAATTTAAACTGCATTCTCATTTTGGAAAACAGAGTGTAGAAAATTCAGAACCCAACCATGAAATTGTAAGACAACAAAAAAGCATAACTAGTAAAGAGACCTCTGATTAATTAGAGTACGCAATCTTGAGTTTTTCAAGGTTGGAAACTGAAGCGTATCACGGAAAAGTGGATTAGCTTCAATCAATTTTTTCAATTCAGCAAGCATTATACCCCTGGCAGACTTGGTGTCTCCATACTTCGATAACTGCTCGTTATTTCTGCAAAGTAACACATTGCATGAGATTTCATAACATTGCTAGAGAAAAACGTAAGTTGAAGTTCAGGAACAAAAGGTTCACAGTCCGAGCAACAACATTTTTTAAAATCAAGTATCCCCATACCTGAAGTTATCCAAAGTCAATAACTGTGTAATTTCCTTGAAAAGCTCTTCATTAAATGCCGAAAACACTTTCAAATCCTTAACTAGAATATCCACAGCTTTCGCTCTATCCCGCCTACAATTTAATTCTATCTTTAGTAAAGTTAGGATGAAGAAAAAAAAAACTGTTAAGCTAAAAAACATAGCCGCATAAATCAAATTCACAAAATTCCTTTTTACTTGTCCAAAGCTTCAAGGTACTTCTGCTTCCGTATTTCAAAAAAAATCTTCATGGAGTATCTATTATCATCAACCTTCGTAAAACCAGACAGATACTTCTCCACCTCATCCCACTCGCCATTCGTAACCATATCCTCAAAATATCTAATGTTGAAGAAAAACCCCGATTCTTGCTCCAACCTCCACCAACATCCAAAAACAAATAAAAAATTAGCAACACCACCGCCAAATTACAACAGACATGCGAAAACAAAACAACAAGAATAATCGAAGAAAAATTAAACATACTTATGAACTGTCTCCTTGAATTTCTCCTCATCCAAAAACTGGAGTATGAGAAACACGAGCTCTCTGCTAAGCGAAGACATATTTATGTCTTCAATTATAAAAACAAGAGCCTGAACGATCTAACGAAGCAGATCAATAACATTAGCAACATCAAACACACAAGAAAATTACAACAACAATTATTTCCAAGAGAAATCCAAACGAACGTGTTGAAAATTACGAATTACATATAACAATTGAATGAAAAAGGAAGAAGAAACAAAAAAAAAAAAAAAAAAAAAAAAAAAAAAAAAAAAAAAAAAAAAAAAAAAAAAAAAAAAAAAAAAAA
>NC_036648.1:8744867-8863273 GCF_002806865.2 Cucurbita pepo subsp. pepo | reverse complement strand
AAAAAAAAAAAAAAAAAAAAAAAAAAAAAAAAAAAAAAAAAAAAGGCAATACCTCCGCGAGATTGGCAAGTCAGATCGGAAGTCTTGGATGAAGACGAATACGACGAAGACTAAGAAATTTAGAGAGTTTCAGTGAATTTTCTCGCTCTAGTTTCTCTCATTCCGCTCGTTTGGTTGAAGCTTTTATACAGAGAAAGAAGAGAGGGTTAGGGATTTGGAAGAGAGAATCGTGCAGCGAAGAAACAGAGGCATCGAACAAATTAAATACCGCGACCGGAGAACGAGATGATAACTCATTGAGATACGTTCACCTACTTATCAGTTGATAGGTTGGAGACAAACGAGTGATAAGTAAATCCACTTATATTTGTCTTAAATGGCTCGAACTTGCGTGTATCTTCGGCTGCATTTGCGGGATTTGCGAAGACTAGTCGCTGTAATTTCGCCCACCTAATTTTTCTAACTTACCAAACCATTAGTGAAAAGACGAAAATAGCCTTATAGTCATTGCTTTTTTTTCTTTTTTTTCTTCTTTTTTTGTATTATTCGAGAATGAAAAACAAGACAAAATTAATTAATATTTGACTCACGGTCTAGATTTGGATAGCTCGATGTTTTAAAACTTGGAAACGAATTAATTTTGATTGAGGCATAATTTTGGCAAGTACACCTAATTTTACTTGCTCGAGACGAAGAATCGTAAGCTGAGGTTGACCGGTACAACCTACTTTAATGCTTAAATTATAATAAATTGAACTGGTCTCGAGCTAAGTAAAAATAATGTCGTAGTCCTATGTATGAAATGAATTTAGTTCTTTAATATTAATCCATGCTTGAGTCTATTTTATACGATACGACCACGTAACTTACTTTAACTTAAATTAACATATTTTATTCACTGTCGTGCTGTCTAATATATATATATATAATATATATCACTCCATACAAACTTGGATTTTAGATTCATAACGTGCGTACCAAACGACCCATAATGATGCAAAATAAATAAATAAGAATGTGTTATTTAGGTCTTTTCCCGAAACACGGGCTACATAACTACTCTTCACGAACTTGAATACAAATTCATGTTATCTAACTCTTCTCTTCTCCACGAACATGGGCTATATAGCTACTCTTCACGAACTTGGATACAAGTCATGTTATCTAGCTCTTCTCTCTGAACACGGGACCATATAGCTACTCTTTACAAACTTGAATACAAATTCACGTTATCTAGCTCTTCTTCCCAAACACGGACTATACAACTATTCTTCATGAACTTGAATTTTAGATTCAAAACGTGCGTGCTGAAAACGACTCGTAATGTTTAAAACCGCTTATTATAGGAAAAACAAATAAGCATGGGTCAATTCAATGGTGGATGAAATGTCCATTTCATTTTTCCAACCAACCAAACATACTAATAATGAATAAAAATTAAGGAAATAAAAAAATAAAAAATAAATAAAAAAAAGGATGAAAGAGAAAGAGGAGCGTGAGATTCACGCGCTGAAAGATGAGGTTTGGAGTCGAAGAAT
The DNA here is from genome assembly GCF_002806865.2 of Cucurbita pepo subsp. pepo. Taxonomy (NCBI): domain Eukaryota; kingdom Viridiplantae; phylum Streptophyta; class Magnoliopsida; order Cucurbitales; family Cucurbitaceae; genus Cucurbita; species Cucurbita pepo. Next base: position 8,861,735 of record NC_036648.1, on the reverse strand, counting down.
TGCCGTGCAAAACGTGGACATTTGGTTTGAAATATAAGGCACGGAAAAAGACGATTAAAAATATATTTTTAAATCTAAACCATTTATTTTGGACACGTGTCAGTCACTGTNACACCATCATAGGAAAAATTTTGCCAGTCAATGTTTATAAAATAAGAGGGAAATCAAAAAATAAAAAATAAATAAAAAAAAGGATGAAAGAGAAAGAGGAGCGTGAGATTCACGCGCTGAAAGATGAGGTTTGGAGTCGAAGAATTGCCGTGCAAAACGTGGACATTTGGTTTGAAATATAAGGCACGGAAAAAGACGATTAAAAATATATTTTTAAATCTAAACCATTTATTTTGGACACGTGTCAGTCACTGTCTTTCTTAAATTTTTCTCTCTCTCTCATCCTAACGACGTCGTATCCAGCACCGCTCACTGTCACTTCGTCAGCCTACCTAATCTGACTTTTATTTATTGCTTTTTTTTTTTCTTTTCTCATTTTTATTATTTATTTTATGATTATTTTTACTAATTTTATTCTTTAATTTCTTTTAAATTATAAATTGAACTTTAATATTTTTTTTAATTTATGGATTTACTAAATAACAAAATATTTTAAATTTAATAGATCGATTAAATTTTAAAATTTGTAGATTTTTATTTAAATTTTAAAATTTGTAGATTTTTATTTAAATTTTAAAATTTGTAGATTTTTATTTAAATTTTAAAATTTGTAGATTTTTATTAACTTATTAGATAAAGTTAAAATTCTTTTAAAATTTTAAAAATTGAATATATATAATTTTCAAATTTAGAAAAAACTTATATCTCTTAATTTTTGAAATATCCATAAGATTTTTAATTTTAATTATTAAACTTTTATTGATTTTGGATTTTGAATTTTGTATATAAATAAATAAAAGTAATCTTTTGGGATTTTAATTTATAAATATTTATTGATTTTTTATTATCTTTACTTTTTTTTTTTCTTTCCCTTCTTTTTCCATCTTTTATAAATCACAATATTTCATATTTTTTCAAAAACATTATGATTTATAAAGTTGGATACACAAGAAAATTTTAAAGTTAGGAATAATTTTTTTAATACTTAACTTCTACCGTAGAATTCAATCAGCTACATATCTAGCGTGATTTTGATGGTTAAATCATCGACATAATTATTACTGATGCCGGAAACAATAAAAAATAGATTATCGAGTTACGTCCACATCAAATGTGAATAAGTTTTAATATAAAAACGCCTTACGCGCTATGAAAAATTCATGTAGCTATAGCTAATTTTCTAAATTTAACGACATTATTCATAGTCGTTCGGCAAAATGACAAAAAAATTAATATATTATGTAAATATTTTTCTTTGTTAATAAAAATGATTTTAAATTTTAATTTTATAAGAATTGATTATATTCATTAATTTCATATTATATTTTTAATTAAATTTTTAGCTAAGTTTATATAACCATAATTAATAGACATATTTTAATAATATATTGACAAAATAAAAGTAATTTAAAAATTAAGAAATTAATGGAAATTAAAAACAAAAAAGAGTCCCATGATTAATAAAATTCAATAAATAATTTTTAATATTAATTAGAATATAACAATTAATTTTCATTTAAAAAAAAAAGTTGAAATATTAATTATTAGTCAAACCCACTTGAGGTAGGTGAAGCGACACGTACACATCTAAAACAGGCGAGTACCAAAATTCCGTACTCGCGCGAGTAGAGTAATATTTTCTCACTTTCAATTACTTTTTGGCCCATTAAAAAACAAGCGTGTAAGAGACGTATTCTAAAATAAGACAACGACCTTTTGCACTTATCTCATTATACCGCTTATCATATCGTATCGTGGAGCGTGATTTTATCGTATCGTCAATATCTCGGGAGAAACTGTCTATTCCGTATGGATCGACATTTTTCTAAACCGTTCTAATCAGACCCTTTCGTTTTTATCTAGAATGATGGGAGTGTGTGATTGTCTACATGCTGGTCTATGTTAACAATTGTGGAATAATTCCACAGCCAAATCAGAGAGGAGAGATTGTTTGATTTTTTTTTCCAACACATATTTATTACATGATTGACCATTCTCGACCCGAGTTCAATCTCTGGCAGGTATTATTTGGTCTCGAGTACCGTCCGTTTTTCTGGATGATAAAACCCTTTTTGCTAACATTTTAAATAGTTGGTAGATCGAGAATCTAACCCAACGACAAAAACATCGACGACTATGTCAAGTGCAGTAGTACAACAAGCAAGAAAACGATGTATTTATTGACGAAATCAATCCATCAACCAAAAGAGTCGTCACATTAATAAGCTAGTGGCTAAGCCAGCTTGGTTCCCCGAATACTACGGTAGGACATGGATAAGTTTTTTTTTTTTTTTTTACGTTAGTTTATATTATATATAATGGCGAAAATAAACACAAATTTTTTTAAAAGATAAAATAATTATTCAAAATTTTAATCTAAGAAAAATGTCAAATAATGGCATTTAAAATTTTAGACCAAATTTATTGTTAAGAAATTGGGTGTGTATTTTCCATGGAGAAATTTCAAAAAAAATAAATTCCCAATTCTTAATTTTGTTGAAATGGGGTTTGTGATGTCGTATGTGGGGAGGAGAACAAACCACCATTTATAAGGGTGTGGAAACCTTTCCCTATTAGACACGTTTTAAAGCCTTGAGGGGGAAGTCCGAGAGGGAAAGCCCAAAGAGGACAATATCTGCTCGCGGTGGATCTGGGTCGGGTTTCTCATAAATTTGAATAAATAAATAAATAAATAAATCAATACTTTTTTAATTTGTGGTTGAGTGGCTTCAAAATGTTGAAAACTTATTTAAAACAAATATAAAAGGAAAAAAAAAAGAATTTTATTATTTATTATGATTAATGAAGTTCCAAGTCAATGTTAATTTTTGGTACACTCAAAAAATTAATGAAGATAGTGATTGGAGTATTTTTTTATCAATTTAATTAAGACCAAAACTTCGTGAATAATATGATATTTCATGGTTAGGACTATTTATTTTGATTTTTGGACTCGCTATATATCTTTATAGTGATATGATATTGGCGACTATAGATTTAAATATCTCAAAATTTTGATTGTTTATCGGGTAATTGTAATTAGTTTTATGACTTATGAGTATATTATGAAGCTGAGATTTAATTTCTGAATTTGCTATTGAACACAATTATGACATATGAAATATAAATTTCAAATTGACTACCAAATAGTCCTTAGTATTTCAGTATCGGGTCAGGTGAATTCAATAATAGACGTCTGTTGACATTTCAGCCTTCCTTCTCCTTTCAGGGCCTACTCGAAAGAGAATCCAGTGTTTCTTGATCGTGAATATCTTAATAGGACGAACCGCCCCGTAGTTTGCTTCGAAACAAAACAATTAGAATTAGGCTCGTTGAACTGGAATGTGTATTATCCATATAGGGGAGGATGAAATATCACTAACTCAAATTTACAAATATATCGTTGGAAGCTAAAAAAAAAAAAGTAGGAATATTCCGTAACTTTTTAAATTTTGTAAATGTCGAGAAAATTATTTAAATCGTGAACATTATTTCAAACATGTATATTATAAAGTATAATATAATTAAAAAAAAAGTGTACTAAAATAGAACAAAATGGAAAGTGAATAAAATTGAAGGAAGACTTGAGATTCTAAAGGAGACTNAGTGAATAAAATTGAAGGAAGACTTGAGATTCTAAAGGAGACTGAAATAGAAAATTAACAAAAATTAACAAAAATTAAAGGATTTAAACTGTATTTTAAAATTAAAAAAAACCCCACAAATATTTAANTTTTTTTTTTTTTTTTTTTTTAATTACATTATTATTATTATTATTATTATTATTATTATTATTATGATCGGTTTTTGAAATGATGCAAAAAAGTTGGAAAAGGGAACCCTAAATCTTGGCAAAATGGGCCCCAAGAAAAAGAAAAAAAGATTCACTAAATAAATATTAATAATATTTTATATTTATTAAATTGTTTTAATATTTTAAGACTAATTATGTGTGAAATGATTCCTACTTTTGGTCATAAATAATTGAAGTTTTATCTAGTTAAATATTTATAAAAAGAAATATAATTAATATAGAAAAAAAGTAAAAAGAAAAACATAATTTAACCATTCAAACTTTTATTTTTTTTTTGAGAAGATATATTTCACCCTTTAAAAAAATATAATATGAATAGTTTGGTAGGTCATATCGACTAAAAAATTTGATGAGGGCTCGATAAATTTCAATCTAATTATGTGAATGATAACGAAACTTCTAAATACTAAAAAAGAAAAATAAATTATAATTATAAGAATAAAAAATGTGAATATTTATGCTTAGAGTGAATAACATCAAACAATATAAAGATATGTGGAAGTTCCATTGTTGGAACGAAGTCAATTCCTAAAAATATTGGAAAATTACATAAGTCCATGAAACTATTACGAAATTACAACATAGCAATTACAATAAAAAAAGAACTAAAAATGAAATTATTGTAAAGGAAGCTTCCTTTCTTTTCATTTTTGGTACGGTCAATTTTAAAATAATTAAAATCATTTTNAAAAAAAAAAAAAAATATATATATATATATATATATATATATATTTGAAATATGGGTTTAATCATTCAAAATCAATCTGTATTTGTATTTGATTTTACACTGTTGAACATGATTTTTATACCGTCAAAATTGATTTTGAATCATTGTAAACATGTTTAAAAGTAATTCTGGAGATGAAAAAAGTGATTTGAACAATCTCGAAAAGTGTCATATTATGACATTTCTTAGTATTTTTAAAATAAGATAAAATTTAAGAGTGATATACACATGTATAAGAATCAAAAGAAAAATTCTACCATTTATCTATTTTTTTCTTTCGTAAATAGTTCCTTTATACGTCCTATAATTATTAAATGATGATTAAGACAATAAATGATAATAATATCATTTTTTTTTTTTGCTAAATATATANAGGTTTTTTTTTTTTTTTTTTTGGCATTTTAAACAACATTATTATTCTAATTGAATAAAAAATTCCTACCAACAACAAGAACCAAAACATTATTCTTCTAATTGATCCCAAAATTCCCAACAACACCAATAACCAAAACTTGTCCCTTAATTTTGAAGCAAAGGTGGTGTTGAAATCACNAAAAAAAAAAAAAAAAAAAAAAAAAAAAAAAAAAAAAAAAAAAAAAAAAGAAGCTTGCTTTGTTAATAAGCAAAGTGCAAGGGAAGTTGTGAAGTTGTGACTTCTGTGATACGTGCGCGTGTGGGTCCATGCGCACACGTGTAAGAGGAAAAAAAAGATTAAAGAACTAAATAGACTAATATGCATATCTCAACTAAATATTAAAAGAGAATTGATGGAAGAATTTCAATTTACATTTTTCTCAGCTTAGTTATATGTCACCGTGATAATGATACACAATGACAATGTAGCATAAATAGAGCTTCCCAAGAAAAGAACGACAATTTAATCCTGAGCGTTGTGTAAACTTTAAAAGATGTTCAATACTACGTATTGTTTTTTTTACAATTCTTAAAAACTTTCAACATACAAGACAAAGGCCTCAAAGCAAAGCAAGTAGACAATATCATCCCATTATAGAGAGTTGTAATTCCTAACATAGTATCGAGTCTTGATTAAGGGGAGATGTTGGATGAAAGTCCCACATGGGCTAATTTAAAGAANAAAAAAAAAAAAAAAAAAAAAAAAAAAAAAAAAAAAACCCAAATTCTGTCCAATCATTTCATTTCTAAGCTTCGGAATTTGTGCTCTTACTTCCTAAAAGTTGCTACCTGTTTTTTTTTATTGGTGTTGAATTCTAGGTACACCAAATTTCTTATATTTTATATTTTACTTTTTACACTATTTTCCCTACTGTTCTTCAATTATTTTCACCACTCGGCAATATAAAATAAAATTATAGCCTATTATATAATTATACAATTACATCATTTATCCATGATACTAAAATAAAATAATTAGTTTTCAAAATTTGTTTTAATTTTAGAAAAACAGGCGAAATTTTCTAAATAAGAATACAAAGAACAAATATAACTAAAAAAAAAAAAACCCTTTTCAATTCAATCAAACCCATAAAGNGAAAAAAAAGATTAAAGAACTAAATAGACTAATATGCATATCTCAACTAAATATTAAAAGAGAATTGATGGAAGAATTTCAATTTACATTTTTCTCAGCTTAGTTATATGTCACCGTGATAATGATACACAATGACAATGTAGCATAAATAGAGCTTCCCAAGAAAAGAACGACAATTTAATCCTGAGCGTTGTGTAAACTTTAAAAGATGTTCAATACTACGTATTGTTTTTTTTACAATTCTTAAAAACTTTCAACATACAAGACAAAGGCCTCAAAGCAAAGCAAGTAGACAATATCATCCCATTATAGAGAGTTGTAATTCCTAACATAGTATCGAGTCTTGATTAAGGGGAGATGTTGGATGAAAGTCCCACATGGGCTAATTTAAAGAATGATCATCGATCNAAAGGAAAATTAAAAGTGTATTTTGGTAATTGCATAAAAACATTATTTTAGCCCTTTAAAAACACATTTGGATTATGAACATTGATTTACTCTTTTTTTTTTTTGGGCAATTTAAATCATAAAATCCAAAGAGAAGGGTTCCCTCCAAGGCATTAAGAGTACTATTTGTTTGACCCAATACAAGTATTGGAGAAATATAAAATACAGTATTCATATTTTTAATTAGTTTTTAAAATTTATATTATATCTATCCATGTACTTAAAATAATAGAGAGAAACACATGGCAGTCAGAGATGAAGTCAGAGAAAGTGGAGAGTCAGAGCACTAAAAATGACTGAATATAGGTAGTGAGGACAAGAAAAAGCGATTTTTTTTATAAAAAAATGGAAATCAATTTTTACATGGCCTTGCTTTTATAATGTACTTCAACTGAAAAAGCTGAAAGAACAAAAAAAAAAAAAAAAAAAAAAAAATCTAACCTTGTCATGTATTTTAATTCTTTCTCGAGTTCGATAAAAAAATGAGTGATAATATTAAAACATCTAACCATCTATCAGAAATTAGTAGACATTTCCGATAGTTGTTTCATGTAATATTTTTGTGTACAAATCATTCAAACACGTTTTTTCTTACCACACCAAGAAAAACCAAAAAACAAGAACGTAGTTAATCCTTCACACACCCATCAAACAACACACAACTAAAAGTTTAAGAAACTATTAGGCATTTTAAAAGTTAAAAGAACCTTTTCCACCCAAAGGATAGTAAATTTAAAATTTAGGACTTATTAGACACAAATTTGAAAGTTCAAACGACCAAAATTTTTAGCTTTTAACCAAGAAAGAGTTAACAAAATCCCTTCCCCTTGACAAAAAAACGAAGTAAAAAACAGACAAAAGCTCTTATTAATGGACAATTTGGAAACGCCAAAGATAAGTGGAAAGAGTGAAACGAGTGTGTAGGGAGGGAGTGTGCGTGTACCTGGTGGAGAAGCATGAGACAGGCAGATATGCAAAAGGAAAAAGCTGAGAGTGATGAGGGCAGGGCAGGGGAGGGCAGCACAGTGTAGATGAATGGATGTGGAATCTTTACAATAGCGCCCTGTTGCAGCCTGCAGGCAGATAGATAAATCAAATAGAAAAAATGGCAGACAATGTGAGAAATCATATCAGTCTCTTCTGTCGCAGTACCAATGCCTGCCAATGACACACAGAACACTTCAATTATTTCTCTTTTCAAACCTGTACCCAATCGCCTGCTTGCTTCCCCCAACAAAAGCTGCTGCTGCTGCTGCTGCATTGTTTTTCTCCGAGTGCCTCACTCATGAACGCTTGCTAAATACTTAAGCCTCCTTCACTTCACCGACAATCAAAATCAAAGGGTCCAAAATTTCATTGTCGTCATTCTATCTTCTTCTTCTTTTACTGTTCTTATTGTGTCCATGCCCTGCGATAAAAAAAAGGATCAAACTACAATAAGAGTGAAACTTTAAAAGAAAACTTGAAATATAAAGGGTGGTGAACAATTACATGAAAAGCACAGTAAGATATACATACAAAATCCAAATAACTTTTTTTTAAATTGTTTTACAAAACAAAATAAAAAAACTACAGTAAAAAACAAAGTATTCGTTTTGTCTGTGTATATATAAAAAAGAAGGGAAAACTGTCATTTTTGTCGTTCAAACCAGAAGCCAAGCAAAGAGAAATAATCCAATTTTCACGTAAACCGAAAAGTTATAAGTAAACCACCAAAAAAGAAAAAAAAAATCCATCCTCACAGAACAATCATTGAGCTTCTTTTTCAAATTTTCATACCCATTTGTGGTTTTTTAATTTTTATTAAGAAAAATAAAATTATCCCCTCACAAATCTTTGGTTGAATATACCTTTTAAAGACATCCAATCCCAGCCAAGTAAAAAAACACACACAAAAAAAATAAAAGTTGTGAAAATCTTTCCATATTTGAAAATTGGGTAACAACTTGTTTTCAATCAAATGAGCCACATTTTATAGTGAAACTATTTTGTAATTAGACGACTCCTGTCAATAAGGGCAAGAACTAAATTTTTTTTTTTTTTTTTTCGAACTCCGCAAATATTATTATTTTAGCAACTGGTCTCAATAATCTTCACCAAGAAGAGAGATAACTACCTGTCTTGATTGAGAAGCAGGCAGATACGCTTTTAGCAAACCAGGGCCCGCACGTCAATCTGCCAGCGCAAAGAGAGCAATGATGATGCATGCGTGGCCCACCATTTCAACATTCTGCGAGTAATATTTGACAGTGCTGGGTGCCCATTTTGCTGTCATATATAGGAAGAATCCAATCATAGTTGTCATCATTGCACCCTGTAAATGTATTGTCACCAACCTGAAAGAGGAAAAAAGGTGATGGAGGAGAGTAAAGAGATGAAGCAACAGCTGAAGAAAAATTTGTGGAAACCAGAAGAAGATTTGATCCTCAGAAACTATGTGGAAACTCATGGCGAAGGGAATTGGGCGACTGTCTCCCAGGAATCAGGTAAATTTGGCCACAAAAATGTCTAATAACCAATATAAAATGTGCCAGCCATTTCTATATCCGCTACTATATTCATCTTTCTCAGAACTCTATAGCACGATGGATGGAGTTTTTAAAAATGTTACACATATATCAGGAATTAGAGTTTTCATTCATGTGTGAGTGTGTGTGAGCTTTCCTCCATTGCCTCTCAGGTTTGATGCGAGGTGGGAAAAGCTGCAGGCTAAGATGGAAGAATTACCTCAGGCCTAATATAAAACGTGGGGAGATGTCCAAAGAGGAAGAGGATCTAATTATCCGTATGCATAAACTTTTAGGCAACAGGTCAGTTTGTATTGCTTTAACCTCTCAAAAGCTTAATCCATACTTACAGTAAAGAGAGATAACTTGCTGAATGTTTGGATATTTTCAACGTGTTACTTCTTGAATCAGATGGTCATTGATTGCTGGTCGGCTTCCTGGTCGAACTGATAACGAGGTGAAGAACTACTGGAATACCCATTTGAACAAGAATGGCCTGCAAGATAAAAGAAAAGCTAATGACTCAAACAGCCACAAGAAAAATGACGACGACAACGACGATGATGTGAATAATAAGAAGCAGAAGAAAGTTATCAATCAGACTTGTTATCCTCAGCCACCAATATGCATTGACAACGGGAAAAATTTGGCTCATGATACACAGAGAAGAAACCAGGAAGAGAACAGAGAAGTTACAGATCCTTGGAATATGGATGACATAACAAGTTCTCATTATAATATAAACTCTCCAATAGTACCTGCAAATGACGCGACATTTAATTTTGACGACGAGCCTTACTTTGACCACCTCGATCCCTTCTTCCTGTTAGAAGCATTTGGATGCAGTAGTGTTCATGCATCACTGGATAACATGTAACTCATAATTCTCTAGGATTTGAGAAACCCCCCGTTCAGGTAGAGGCTTTTATTGTCAAAATCCTTATTCTTTTCAACCCAGTATGATAGTAAGTTGCGCCACCTCTTTTAACATTCAGAACCAAGCTTTAAATTCCACGCAATCTTTTCCTGTACTTTTTGAGCTACTTGTCACTACAATTGGCTACCTAGCAATCAGAACTGCACTTTCAAAAAGCATTTGCTAACAGAAATTTGGAGTCCACACAATTTTACAGCACGGAAGTTGAACACAATCTTCATATTCTAGATATCATTATTTCCAATACAAGTATAAAACAAGGAAAGTGGTAAAATGTTGGGGAACACAGGACGACTTATCCAGTTTAGGTAAAATGCTTTGGTGCATTTCCTTGGGAAAGTTGAATGAACAATAATATGAAAGCCTGCCCATCAGATATCATGGAACATTTATATAATATGATAGATTAATACCACCGGAAATTTTGAAATCCACACTTTCCTACAAAATTAAGCTATTTAACAGATATGCGATTCTCTGTTTTCCAATATATTGGACTACCAGGGCTTGTTAAGCAACAAGGAACGGAATGAATATCTCTACAGGACTTCATCTTGTTGAATGTAATATGAACCATCATCAAGAGGCAATGAGGGAGGGGTTCCAGGAGGGATGTTAGCAGCACCATTCTCTCCCGCACACACACATAAAGCCTCTGCATCCCTGATGGCGGCATCAAGGTCAATGTGACCACTCAATTCATTGATAAACTTCAAGAGTGTGTCGAAGTCCATTTGCTCCCCCATTATCTTGTTACGGTAGCGCTTCAAGATTGCAACACATATGTACAGATGCAGGTGCTCAGACAGATAATGAGTCCACAATACCTCCCATAGATGCATGACCTTTTCGTATTCAAATTCTCTGTATGTGAACAAGGAACATATTAGCAAGATAATTAAGAGAAAGAACACACGAGAAACTAATTCACTACCAATAGAAGTGTTTTCCCACAAAATGAGATATAGAACTATTAAAATGATAATACAACACCTGCACATGGTACAACTCAAAGAAATTTTAGAAGTATGAAATTAGCCCATGATACAAAGTGGTGGCTTGGCCTTCCCTAAGAAGGATGTCAGCTAAATCACGAGCAGAGAATTTGTAGCATGAGATTCAGTTAAATCTGATAAATCGAATATATTTAAGATGCTGACATTCAGGGGTAGTTTAATCAAGTAAGAATAGGCCCTGTCCGTTTCCATTCTATGAATTGCCTACAGAATGTTGCCGACTAAAAAAAAAACTCCTTAGGGGTCTGGAATCTATCTCTTATTACAAATACCATTATGCTCTTTGATCAAATATTTTCAAATTCTTCAAACGAAGAATGGAGAATAGAGAAGAAACTTTTTAACAAAAATGTTGTCAAACTTGGTTTTCTAAGTACTACTGGGACAATTCTTTAACCAAACTATGCAATCACTTCTTGGCACGTCAGGCAGGATGGCCTGTTAGGGCCAACTAAACAGATGCTGGACAGATACTAATGGCAGGCAAACAACAAATGTGAGGATAGTGGAGATATAACTGTACAACGATTTAGAAAAAAACTGATCCGGGTAAGAATATAACCAAGTTTCCCGTCTAAAAAGGAAAAATAAAAAAGTAAACATAGGTGATATGAGCCTGACCTTTTGAACTGTATGAGAACCCAGCGGAAGCAAAAGAAATAATTCAAGCAATCATGCTGGCTGAAGTAGTTATGCAATGGGGTATCTAACAACTCTACCAGCTGCCAAAGACATAGCAGAAGGAATTAGGAAAGAAAATGACAAAATTTAAACATATCGTTGCATTGTAAAAAAAAAATAAAAAAAACTATTAACATTTCTTATTAAATAAAGTCAAATATTCGTAAATAAAATTTTGAAAATAAATAATGAACAATGAATAAATTATGTAATGAAGCTTTATTCAGAAGATGAAATGTTAATGCTACATAAAAAAGAGAAGATTCTTATGCTTATTTTATTGTTTTTCTATTTCATTTACAACAACATGACCAACTATTGAGCAATAAAAAATCTCATAAAGACTAAAAACTCAATGTGTTTTTACAGAAACCAAGAAAGTTCCAATAAAATAAAATAAAAAGTAATGAAAAGGGAGATCCAGATAAGCGAAAGAAATCTCAAACAAGAAGATTAAAAGAGCTCTTCCATTGACATAAACATTTGACAACGTATAAAAACAAAAGGAGGGCATCAAAACATACACCAAGGGCTACACATCGTGTTGTCTCAACTTCCTTTATCGACAACAAATAAAAACGCATGCACATTTCTCCACTAAAACCATGTACCAACAGGAAACCGTTTACTTAAAATTTAAATAACAAATAAAAATCAAGAAACTTTATTTATTTGTTTGTTTTGATGAAAACCAAGCAACTTTATAGCGCAATATTTTTCCTAACCATTATATATATAGACAGCGTGAATGCAATTTGCATGCGCATGCAATGAAGTACACGTAGGGGGAGGTGGGAACCTTGGAAATTGCAAAAAGTTGACAATGCATGCCAGTCTGATCACGATTAAAATTTGGTCCAAGGCGTTCCATTAGAGCAACAAAACACCAAAATGACTCCGACTCATCACCCAGAACGAACAATATTGGTGAAAGAAAATCACTCATACCCTGTAAATTATCACTGTAAAATCAGCAACAGTTCAAAGTAGTTGAACCAATGGAATTTGATCTGTGGCCATTTGATTTAACAAAAGCTTTGGACATGGAAATTGACACAGTACTACAGAATAATTCGCCAAAGCAATTTTAATACATGAAAAAAGGTGCAAAAAAAAAACACAACTAAAACAAGCTTCCATCTTCCTGGTGTATACAAAACTGAAAAAAAATCTCTTCAAATGTCAATAAATAAAAATGATATAACTTCCATACATTACAATTTGATGATCGTTGTTAAATGGACAACATAAACAAGTCTTACATATTAATTCCAGGATAAACGATTCAAAATAAAATATACAAAGGTTGAATAGGTCCATTTAAAAAGTCTGATAGAACTTTTGCATACCAAAGAACGATAACCACTTTTGGGTACTATGAGAAGAGTCTTAAACCAAGATACCCTTGTTGTAAGATCCCATTTTATTTTCCAGTTAACAAAAACACAATGTATTCCAAGTATAATGAAAAACCCAGTTAAAAGACATGGAAGGTAGAAATTTAGAACATCAAGGTTTGTGAAATTTATTTGAATTCTGTTGAGTACTTTCCATTTCAAGGTTCCTAAGAATTCCAGTGCATGAAATCCAGAAGTTACCATTTCCACTGTTTCATTCTTTTCTTTATATTTGATCTAGTTCCTAAGACGATGCAACTGTTTGACTTTATAACTTACACCTCCATCTAGGAAGTTTAATTCTCTATTTCACACATGTACTTGCGACAATGCCAATGCCCTTAGACAGGACTATTAATAAATAATACGTCCTCTAGCTCTCTAACTGGCTTAAGAAAATCAGCTCTAAGAAATGCGAAATAACAGCATAAAGAAGCCTGCAAACAATAGCAGCCAACAAGAGAAAGCAACAAAAACAAGTTCACTCCAACACCAGCTCTAACCTACTTTTGCATATGATATAATAACCTTTCCTCTACATTTTATCAGAATTCTCGGAACTAGGTATCAGAATAGTCTTAGTCTCCTAGACATCACATATTTATAGCCACATAGATGATAGAATTTAGGAAGCACCTAAACTTCAAAAATCCTAGTTATATCCTTGCCAACATTTAGAATTCAGACCTAGATCTAACGACTTCATATGCAGACATATTACAGTTAGGCAGCACAAGCAATGTGAACTTGAAATTTAAACTCTTCCTTAAACCCTAGTAGTTTGGTTCAAGGAAAAGGTAAGTTCAAGCACAAGTAATGTCCTTGATGCCTGAACTATAACTATAAGGCAAAGGGAAAAAGAAATACCTGACAGTATCCAAGATCGAAATTATAAAATGAGTAGGTCAATAAAATATCGTGAAGAAGCTTCACATTAGGGTTTTCATCCCCATCAAAGAAAGAAAGTGATCGGTCTGTCCTCACCTTGGGAAAAGATTAAAAAGAAATACTTAGAAATGGAAAAAATCAAATTTAATTAATAACCAATTAAGAAAAACAAAGTATATCAATTTAATACACCTACCACATCTTTTTCAATAAGGCCTTTCCTCTCTTTAAATTTTGTAAATCTTTTTGCCTGCTCCGGGGAAATACTCTGCAAGAAAAAGAAATATAGTACAGAGATACACTTCACTTAGCGGGTCAAGGGAGAAAGGATAATTTCTTTATTTTACAANTTTTTTTTTTTTTTTTTTTTTTTTTTTTTTTTTTTTTTTTTTTTTTTTTTTTTTCTGTAATCTCTATGGATAAATTTTACCCGTTTGTACATTTCATTTAATCATTGAAATTGGATATGTACTTTATTTTGGGATAATTGAAACTGTGGTGATAAGATCGTTCACAAACGACTGCTCTGAAGAATACAGTTATCAATTTCATGTAGCCTTCTAGCTTCAGTAGAAAACGAAAAGAAAAAAGAAATAAGGAGAGGGTTTATCATAAACCTGCCACTGGTTCTTTATTGTCAAATACTCGGATCTTTTCATGGATTGAAGATATTCCCTCTCAGCATACGTGGAATCATAAGCGTGGTATCCCAACAAGAAAGCCCATACCTATATTTTATTTATATTATTGACAAGAAACAAAAGCTTCATTTAAAAGATTATAATTAAAAGAAAGAAATAAAGAAAAATAAACGGAGGACTATGAAGTCCTTCAAAAAGTTGATCATAGACCAAATTCAATTAACTGTAATTAGAAAGAAAAAATTACAAAGAAGAATATACTCGTTGATACAGAACTTCACTACCTTCATAGAAGACATACCTCTTTACGTAGATTATGCTCTACACCCCCATAAAAGATTCTCTTTCTCAAGGATTTTGAATCCAGAACTCGTCCCTCAGCATCCAAGAAAGTGGCCCACTAAAAATAAAAAACCATGTATGGTCAAACATATATCCTGTTGCAAGTACATGGATGCAATATAATCTCTGTTTTTTTTCTAATATATATATATAAGAAACTGAACTTTCAAGAGAAATGAAAGAATGTAACCCAGACAAACAAAAAAACAAGTCCATCAACAAAAGCCCCAAACTAATTACAAATACAAACCCCAGTCCAAAAGAATGTGATCAAGTTGGAAATTACAAAAAGTTAGATTGACGCCCAAGGAGACAAGTTACAACTACCCAACTACCAAAGCTCCTCATCAGACCTCTCAAACGCTATTCTACTATTCCTATCCAGCTAAATGCCTCACAAAATGATGAGAAAAGCCTGCCACAAAACTTTCTCTCCGTTACAAAAAAGGAGAGTTTAGGAGCATCCTCAATCATGGAACAACACCTTCTCTTCCGGTCCATATCCACCCACAAAGGTTCTAAAAAACTAACTCCAAAGGGTGAAACAAACGAAAAATCTTATAGAAGATGGTCCTCAAAATTAACCGAACACTCCAATTTCTTAAGCTCCTTATCCTTCTTTTCCCTCCCGTTTTAGATTCACTAGTAGTCCAATTTTTCAATTGGGCCAAAAGACAATCAACTTTCGGACTAGGTTCACCTCCACAAGGGAACTCTGGAAGAAATGATGGAATTAGGCACCGGGAGGTACCAACTGTTGGCACTATTTGCATTCACCGCTAGCATGAAACAAAAGGATGATCACTGCCCAAGGAAACCCTAGTTGAACAGAACCCCAATGGAAGAAGGTACGTGAATAGGAACTCTCACACCCACCTCATCCGCTAACAACTAAACTACTCCACCTCTACCCTCAACCCAAGGCCAAGTTGCTTGCACTGAGCTAGAATCCCCTCCAAGCTCATCACATGAGAAGGCAAAGCACTTCTAGAAAGTGGGAAAGGGTTGGGAAAAAAAGGATAAAAGGGATGAGGTAAGTATCCAAAGGAGCTCCACCCCCACGAATAACTTCAATCCTGACCTTTTTAACCTCAGAAAGGAAGGAGAAAATTAAAAAGAAGAAGAGGTGCATACACTAATAGCAGGGCCTTTCAAGAACACCCCTAGAATTGGATAGGAAGAAATCTCAACAATCAAACTCAACTCGTTGTATCCCCTGCTCAAACTGGTAACAACAATAGCCAAGGGATCCCTTAAAGGTATATTGTTGAGCATCCCAGTCTTTTTTAGCTTTTCGATCGAGTGATGATCCACTACCAAACTTGAACCTTCCTCCTCAAATGTTGGAGCAATATTACGGGGCTCTTGACACTTCAAAATTGGGAAGGATAAGGACTCATCCTCCTAATACCTCCTTATCAAAGGGTTGTAGTCTTCTATTCAGGTGAACCATGTCGACAAATCACTACTTTTGCCACTGTCAAGAAAGCCAATCTCACCGTTGAATCTACTTGAATCACCTCCCCCTCTGCCTATTCTACACCTCAAAACAAGCCTAATTTTTCTCTTAGAGGAGGACCATTTACACTCTGAAAAAGTCCACTACAAGTGGCCCCTTCTTAAAAAATCTTTCATAGTACCCTCTCGGTTCTCTTAAAGGTCTTCACAATGGGATCTTAAAACATTAACAACCTCCAATTTGCAAACGGTTTCTCATATTCTCCACAGACCAAAGGAAATCTCGATAAACTTGCTAGAGTAATTAACCTTCTCAAACTAATCTCCACCTCAAGGCCCAAGCTAAACCCTATCTAAATCTACAATAGTATGACTTATTATTACTATTTTTGTGGGGGCACCAACAGCCCAATAAGCAAGCAATATTATTATTTATTATGATGCACAGGAGCAGGCATTGAGTTTGAGTTGCATCACTGGCTGCTGGCCACTTCGTTATTTAGAAATGTTGATAGGAGGTAGTCAATTGGTAGAAAAGAGGATTATGCATAGGCTAACAAAATTGAATCGTCCTTTTTTTTTTTCAAATGAACAAAAATTTTCTCTGCCTAAATGAATTTTAATCTAATGTAAGAGATTTCTTTCAAATTTCAATTCTTTTTTTAAAAAAGAGAGATATAATTTCTAGCTGAATGCAGCAGTCAGATAACCTTTTGAGCCTTGGTAAGATAAACAGAAATCATACTCAGAATTCGGTCAGTTTTGGGACAATAATGATTATAGCCTCCGCTGGAGTTGGAGTCCTGTCTGTAAAAAGTTCGGTAATTATTCCTTCCTACAACTGTTCTGAACTAAAAACCTTCTCATAACTTCATTCGACCTTGGGGAACTCCCCATTTTGTATGTTTCATTCCCAATGAGATTTGTCTCTATGAAACATGATGATAAGTGTATTATTAACTCATCTTCAGAGGATTGAGGACGGTCTGAGTGATTTTAACAAGACCACAAAATGAAACATGATCTTAATTCTATTACTATCTCAACTTCAACAAAGAAATAAAGAAAGAATGAAAAATATATTTACCTCTTCAGATCCCAGAGGAGGTTGTCGAGGCTTTCCCCACACTAGGGTCATTTTATCAAACTGCCAAAGGAATAAAAAGCTTGTGATTCTAGATGCATAATATAATAATATTTAATCCTAAAGTCACTCTAAACTATAAATAATTAAATGAAAGCAATAACATTTGCTCATAGTTGCATATGTTTATAGTAACTTAACTATCTTAACTATCTTAACTATTTCACTATTTGATGAGGTACAGAACTCAAACTAGAATAAAAACAAGGCGATTGCAGCAACACCATAATCTCATAACTAATTACTGGTGTCCAGAGTAAGTTAACTAAATCCACAAGACAAACTTGACCTTATAACACCTGAGATCATCTCGACAAAAAAAATGAATGAAATAAAATAGCTGAGATCAAAAACCTTATAAAATATCGTGACTCTATGAAGGAAACTTGACAAGGTGACCAAAAATAAAACTCAGAAAGTATAGATTTTCTTACTGTTAATCATAATTCCTTATATCCTATCCAGAANAAAAAAAAAAAAAAAAAAAAAAAAAAACACATTGGTAAAAGACTATGATTTTATACACTTCTCAAATGGTTAGAAAACCTGCATCCTGGCATTATGTGAGAATCCCTCCATAATGACCATTTATGTTTTGAGGCATTAAATTGGAATTAATAAACCCTGCTCCGTAAAGATATAGTTTTTTTTAACAATCATGTCAGGAGGTATTAAAAGAGGTTTTGTGCATCATTTTATATTTGTTGTCCCTTCCATCTTTTTAACGTCAAATTGACTCGAAATTCGAGCTTAGTTTGTTTGAAAGCAGATAGTTGCTCGGTTGCAACATGTTGGGAAGCTTATCTGCTCATAATTGACTAGCTCAACAGTTCGCACATAGATTGTAAGCCTCCTCCCGATTATTCTTCATCACATGCGAATTTTAAAAATAATGTGTCCCCTACATGTCTGTGTCCTACATTTTTTAAAAATGGATGTGTCGTCATGTCCATGTATGTGCTTAGTCTCCAACCACCCTAAGAGCTTGGGGAATTGGTTGAAGGAATGTAGTATAAGAGGGGATAGCTCCAACTTATGGAAGCATCCTACTCACACACAATGCTTCTCTTGTTTGTAAGCATTGGGAGAAGAAAAATTGGGAAATTCTCCTTTCGCCATTGTGTGGTGTTATTGTGCAAGTGGGTTACGTCCTTTTTTTTAAGTTCGTCTTGAGAGTCCTAGGCAAGTAGTAGGCTGACTAAGGGTAAGCCTCTAAGGTCTTACAGAGGACAAAAATTTAGTGGTGAGTTTTTGCCCATGACACTACGTGCTGACCATGTCATACTCATGACCGTGGAGTGCTGACCACCTTCCAGCATTTCCCAAAGGTATGCTCGCACACACCTTAGTTCCCACTTTGTATGCTCACCTCGGCATGATCCAAACCTCGCCATGTTTCGCATTTCGCAAAACGCCCTTGTGACATGCACCATTTGTTATATCCCTCCCACGACTAGCATGAGTTCCAATGTCATTTACTTGGATAAATCTAATTGCAAATGCACCTAAAAGTAGTTAATTAATTTCTTTGAGAAATCTCACATGTAGGACTTTACACAAATAATATAATTTAGAAGAGACTTCCCCACCTCGCTTTCTCTCTAGATTGGTACTACCTATGCAACAAAGAACAAGTGCAATACAACTTGTTTTCTAGCCTGCCAACAATTATAAAGGGAAGGCCACCAAATTGCTAATAACATGCAAAGGTAGTATTCACAAAATAGTTGTCCTTGTGGTTTGAACACCACCATGCATCGTACGCTACAAACAAAAATCGAATCAATATTTGATTCTAAAGCATCTTATAAAAAATCTTCAGATTTCTATATTTCCAAGTTTTCCAAAGAAGAGCTCAAACCTAGTGGGTTCTAAAGGATGTTAGCTTTTCCTTTGAACCTCGTACCTAAAAGAATTTCCACAAGCCAATACCCACCCACCTTGGAAAGCAACTAGATAGCTACATTCTGATAAAAGGAACCTGATCCTTTACATTCTACCACACACAGAAGAAAAAAGAGAAAAGTTCAAATGAAATTACAGTTGAAACAAATTCTCCTCACCTGAATAGGATCTTCGACAACAGGACTGACATTAGGAACTTTTTCTAAACCATTGGATGGTCTTTGAGGTGAATCAACAGAAGATTGATCTTGGATTCTCATCTCTGGAGCACTAAATCCATTGTTATGATTTTCACGAAATAGTTGTGAAGTTGTTTCTCGTGCAAATTTGGTGACAAGAGAAAATTTTTCCAGAATTTGTATTGGGAGGTCACGTGCTGGATCATGAAACTTTGGTCTTTGCTTACCACTGTACCGTGAAATTCGGGATCCTTCATCATAAAAATCTTCACCAGCCCTCTTGTCTGCACTTGATGGAGACTCATCAAGTGAAATGGATGAAACTGGTCCACTGGCTATCGGACCAGTCCTTGGCAGCTCCAAAGAAGACAAAGTTCTCTACAGATGAAAGCAAATTGGATCAGTATACTTGGATGATTAGAACGTAAAGAACTAATATAAAGAAGAAAATGCCATTAAATTTGAAAACTTGAAGAGAACAAAAAGATAGGACCCATATATACTTAGAAATGAAAAGGATATGAATAAACGGCAAACAACCATGGAAATTGTCAATAGATGAGAAAGATACGAGTACCTGAAGAGGATTCTGAAAATCATTCACAAGGAACGTATTTGAATCTTCTTCAGACCTGCATATGTGCTGAAAATTAGAAAACTTGCAAAATAGGATCCGACTAAGAGTACAAAGTTAATTTAATCATAAAGAATCTCGAAGTGAAACCAAGAAGTAGAGGAGATTAATACTAAACTACATATTTTAAAAAACATTTACACTCCAACCAGCGAAAAGGAAAAAAAAAAAACAAAGGAGCGTATAGAAAATAACATGCAAGATACTTTTACATAAATAAAGCTTTCACTGGAAAAGTTTCTGATGGTGGCCTCCTCCTGCCCATCTCCTCTATCTACTCTCCCCTAAAATTCTCTTCCATTTTGTCGAAAACACTTTTCCTTAGACCTTCAAGATGTGAGCTTTGTAGGAAGACATGAAAAACAAGACCACCAATTCATAATTGTCATCACAACAGCAAGAGTTGGAGACTCGTATTACATAGTTTCAACCAGTCTTTGATTATCCAAGGAGCAGCAAAGGAGCTTTTTTTCAATCAATGGGATAGTTTTTCTAATTGTCCAAGGGCTTAGGTGTCAGAAAAATGCATAACTCTCCTTTAACCCTCCCGTGAATTTTTCCCAGTTAATCAAATGCTAATCAACCAAAAACACACACCAATTGGCATCCGTGCATAGGTTATCTGCTGTATGAAATCCTGGATGCCTAGTTCTTTAACCTTCTCGTAACTTTTTCAGTGTTAATCCAATGCTAAATATCTAAAAACAAGCACCAATATGCATACATGCAAATGTTATATTTGTCTGAACTCTTAGTTTTATAGCTTCATAAGTGCCATATTCCTGCTGCGTTTTTTTCCCCTTTTTCTAAGAGGATAAATGAAAGAAAGAAATTAATGGTACAAATTACAAGAACAAACCTCACAAGAAAAACATGTTGCTTTACAGTAGCAAGAAACTCCCGAACTCCTCCATTGTAAAAATAAAGAGGTGGAAACGCAAGTCCTGCAAATCATTCCAACCATGAGCAGATAGAATTATAACATGATGAGAGATTTGGGACACAAAAGATGAGATGTGATTAACAATTAGGTATAACATGTAATAGTAGCAGCATGATTCATTTACTGAAAGAACATTCAAGACTGCAGCATAAGAAAACTTTATGGAAAATTCTAACTAAGCCAATTTAAGAAACATAAAGAAACTCCATTGACAGTACAATTCTATTTTGAAATAAACCGAATAATATACTTTTTAGTTTGTCCACAAAAAAACATTGTTATATGAAATGGAATATCATTACAGAAATGGTTATATGAATCTATCTGACATTTTGTTGAGTAGATCCATCAATACCTTTCTCTAGAACCATTCTTTTAGTTGGAAAAAAAAAATGCTAAATCTACAAGATGATCCCTATTCTTTTAGTTTTTTGGAGAAGAAATAAGAATTGTCATGGTTACATGTTTTGAAATAAATTATCATTAAAGAAATGGTAATATGAATCTATCTGATAATTTGTTCAGTGGATCCACCAAACTCTAGTACCTTTTGTAGAACTATCTAGATTGGGAAAAAAAATGCTAAATACATAGAATGGTCCCTAGTCTTTTGGTTTTGTGGAAAACAAGTAAGAATTTCTCCAATGAATGAAATTTACAAAAAGGAAGAAAGTACTTCCAAAAATCCACAGTGAATTACAAAAGAATTATGTTAAATAGCTATAAGGTTAACCAAATAAAGTAAAAAAATTCTTGTAAACACTTTTGACAAGTTGCAGACAAGGTTCCTCTAGATTCATTTATCCCCCAGCTGTTGTATCCTTAGCAAATTGGATGAAGAGACCAACAGAACGTTTTTTAATGTGTCCTATGGCAAGAGCCTTCTGGATTTCCTTTTGAAAGGACTTTTGGTTGGGGTTCTGTTTTCCAAAATAGCGTGAGAGATTTTCTATCTTTCAATCTTACTGGCATCCTTTCAAGAAAGAGAAGAAGACCCTTTGACTTAACTTAAATGACAAGGAACAAAACTTCCAAGCCCTTCTCCCCTCTATCATATTTTTGTGCATCTTTTTTGGTGTAAAAAGTGTTCACCCTTTAGTAACTATAGTTTATCTTCTTCTCTTATATCCCAATGGGATAGCTTTTTCTTTTTGTATGTTCATCCAATCAATAAAATGATTTCGTTTCATATTAAAAAGGGGTTAGTGAGACTTTAGTCCTTGAAGGATTTTGAGAATTTGCTCCAACTAAAAGAATTAAAGAAAACCGAATCACATCTTGTTCCCCTCTTTCCATAGTCCGTACTCTTACAGGCAAATTTCATTTTTACTGTTAGTATACTAAAATTTCTCAATTAGGTCTTTCCACAAAGAAGTTAAAATTTGTTAACATATAGTTGAAAAATCATTAAATTCTTGCTTTATCGACATATTTAGGCATGTGAAGATGTCACTTGGATACTATTTGACACATAAAATTCAACCTGCCCCTCAGCAAAAACCAACCCAATGATTGACAAAATTCATTTATATCAAGTCACATATCCATGTGGCATAACTGCCTACTAAATATATTTTAACGATAGACGCATCAGTTTTGTGTAAAAAAAAGAAATTAACAAACCTTTTATAAAAATTTCAAATGTAAAAATTTGAGAAGTTTAAACCATTGACCTAAACATTTTGAAAACTCCTAAAATTGTAAAAATTTTCATGTTCTGAAAGCTAGACATTTTGAAAAGACAAGAAAAATTAGTTTGTGAAAACTTTTTACTTCTCCAAACAGATTCAGTTGCAATAATAAACTCAGACTTGCAAAACAATGTGTCTTCCATTCTTAATTTATTCATTTTTTCTGAAGTAAAGCTTCCAAGATATTTTAAGTTACATATTTTTTGCTTCTCCTCTGCAATAAATGATTGGGGTTTCTAGACTTTATTTTCTTCCCTTTTCTTCCTTTTTCTTCCCTTTTCTTCTTTTTTCTTCCTTTTAAGACACAAGAAGAAAGACCTGACGGTAAATGAAGAAATGGAACTAATTGTGGACTTCTATGGAATCTTCTAGTTTTTTTTCTTGAGTTCTTTCTCTTTATAAGTTGAGAATCCATGCTAGAGCTGCTAATCTAGTATTTCATGTCAAAAACTCTGGATAGTAATATTTAGGAAAATATAGATTCACCAAAGTTGATACAGCTGTTTTAGCATAGATAGATAAACATTGAAGCTAGAACAAATATTACTTGAAAAGGCATCTGAGTTTACCGCACCAATTGACAATGTTAGTTCAGGAACACTTTAAACTTGCATCCCAGAGAAACTGGTAATTCGACAATAATATATGAATGGACAGCGCACTTAGAAAAAGGAAGGAAAGCACAAATATGGTTACCTGACGACAATACCACAATAATGTACTGCCAGCCAAATGCTGGAGTATGGCGACGGATAGACCTGACTTCAGTGAACGGCACTGCTCTGATGGTGTAAAGATTCTTATCTACAATTAAGCACACAATCAGTAATACAAATTTCGATTTCGATTACAATTCCAAAGCCAACTACCTCTCTCCGATAATTTTGCATTTGAGTTTTGTCCTTTGTAAGGAATCCACGTCTGCGATTAAATACAACAACACAGATTCCGAGTCAACACAAGGTGCATATCCAGTAATGAACGAAAATCAAAATACAGATTTCTGTATCCAAATCAAGAAGTACCGATCAGACATGCTTACAATGAACAGACACGATCCTTGCTTGATCAACCTCAATCTTCCACTAATCCTTTCAGATGCAAACTGCGTAGGATGAATTGTCACATTTTCTTTAGAATAAACAACTTCCGTTTCTTCAGGTTCGCTCGATGAGCTTCCTCGACCGCTATCGGTCCGCATAATGCTTCCGGAACCCTAAAATTCAGAAAAACAAAATCAAACCGAGAAATGACACGATCTGATGAATTTAATCCATCGATGCAAAATAATAGAGTGTGGCAGAAGAAATTGAACCGCGAAATGAACAAAAACAATCAATTCCGACATACTTGCTGCTGTGAGGCTGCGTAATCGGCATCGTCAGACAAATCGTGAAGGTCGGTTTCTATCATCGTCGTCGGAGAAGCAGTTGCTATTGCATCGACTTTCAGATAGCGGCTCTGCCTATGGCTCTCGCTATTCTTTGCTTTTCTTCGTTTTGCTTTTCTTCTGGTTTGTTTTCTTTATTTCTTTCTTTTTTTCTTTTTTTTTTTTTCTCGCTTCCTTAGAGGCTAAGGCGTCGTCGGTACCCGGTATGCAATCTTAGAGAGGAGCAGTTTCGATGGGACCCACTTAAACGAGTTTATCTTCGTTTATTATTTTCGATTTTTTTTTTCTTTGACGACTTGCCTATTTGACACGTGTCCTCTACGATTTTTTTTTTTTTTTTACCTCTAAAATAACCTTAATTAATAAATTTACATAATTTACTAATTTAGTCTCCGTATTTATTATTTTTTATTAATTTAGACATGTAATAATTTGTTAATTTTATTTTAAAATCTGTAGCAATTTAATATTTGTAGAAAACAATCTTATGCTTTTTTTGAAAATAAATAAAATTGTTCGGTTGTAAAGTTTAGAGACTAAATTATAATCGCTCAAACCCACTATTAATAGATATTGTCGTCTTTGTGCTCTCCCTCCTAGGCTTTCTCTCCCGTATTTAAAACGTGTATCCTATAGAAAGGTTTCCACACCTTTGTAAATAATGTTTCGTTCTCCTTCTCATCCAATATGGAACCTTACAACCGTTTTTGCTGGCACACTGCCTCGTGTCCACCCCTTTCGTGGGTGGATAGGCACATACTCTGGATCGGAATCGTGGGGAGTACTTCCTGATCATTTCTACAAACTTCAAACTCAATCTCCTCGCTGGCACATTGTGATATGGAATCAACCCAAGGGAAAGTATGGAACGAATTACCTTGATGATCAAGATCAAGAGTAAATAAAACTCGTTTATAAACTCGTGATTCGAATCACTCCACAAGAGGTTTGATCAATACCACCTGAATGACTCTAGGATCCAAGTTCTAAACACAATAATTTACAAAGAAAATCTTAGCTCTAACAAAGCTAAAAAATTAAAATTTTATTGTTTTTTTAATTTCAAAATGTGATGTCTATGATCGAAGAGAATACTTTATATAGTTTTTACAACCTTAACCTATATGACACATAACTCCTAAATTAAATGAGAAATACCCCTAACCTCCATATTGAAATGGCTAGTTAACCGTGGAATACGATAACCTAGGTACGTTATCATAAAACCTTAACTTCTATATGAAAAACAAACAAATATTTAAATTATAATTAAATAGTGCAATGAAACGTGCTTTCATCCTTGGACTAGTGCCATAAATTTAGCTGAGTTCATTAAATGTAACTTATAGTGCATTTAATGCATTTCTTTCATGAAACTCAACTTTGCAAAACATATAAGGAAGGTCTCCAACGTCTTATATAATTTATTGATGAGCTCACCATAGCTTGAATATAAGTGTACAAGATTTGTTGTAGATTCTTGGCTCTCATCTTTGTAAGTGGACCTTGAGATATGAAAATTGCTTAGTTGTGGTTCATATCACATTGCCTAGTGTCCGGCTCTAATATCATTTATTACAAAATTTTATACTGAATGTAAGTTCTAAATTATTACATATAGGCATAAATTGGAACATAATGCTAGTATTAACGGTCTTATAATTATCGGCTATTAAATGTATTTGCTAAAGCATGCTTTTCAGTGATAATTATTATTATTATTATTTTATCTTGTCATTATTGTATTAAAGAAAATTATGAAAGGCATCTTTATCATTATTCAATTATTACTCAATTTTGGGTATATTTGCAAATACAAAAATTAAAATGGCAAGTTAAAAAATATATTATTTTTAATTTAAATTGTCTATAACTACTTCCCATAATATTTCATTTTTTATCTAATAGGTAGGCATCTGACATATATAAAATGTGACACTCGAGTAAATGAAGGAACATGGATGAACTGAGACGATTCTGAATAAAAGCTAACTTTAGGGCATGACTCTGATACCATGTTAGGAATCATGTAACGACTCACGCCCACCGCTAGCAGATAGTGTCCTATTTTGGCTTTTCCTTTCGGGCTTCCCCTTAAGGCTTTAAAACACGTCTGCTAGGGGAAAGTTTCCACACCCTGATAAATGGTAGTTTGTTCTCCCCAACCAATGTGAGACATCACAATCCACCCCCTTCGGGGCCAGCGTCCTCGTTGGCACTCTTTCCTTCCTCCAATCGATGTGGGACCGCCCCTGTGAGACCGCCCCCAAATCCACCCCCTTTGGGGCCAGCGAGAAGGTTGACACATCGTCCGGTGTTTAGCTCTGATACCATTTGCAACGACCCAGGCCCACCGCTAGCAGATATTGTCCTTTTGGGGCTTTCCCTTTCGGACTTCCCCTCGAGGATTTAAAACGCGTCTGCTAGAGGAAGGTTTGTTCCCTTATAAATGGTAGTTTGTTCTCCTCCCCAACCAATGTGGGACATCACAAATCACGACTCTCGACAATGGTATGATATTGTCCACTTTAAATATAAGCTCTCACGACTTTGATTTGGGCTTCCCAAAAAGCCTCAGAACAATAGAGATAATATTATTTGATTATAAACCCACGATCCTTCTCTAAATTAGCGCATCAGAAAACACTTATTAAAAAAGATTAAATAATTCTAAAATAGAAAAATGATTTAAATTTAATTTTGAAAGGAGCAAATATGGAAATACTATTTTTTATATTTAACCAAAGAACAAAGATCCCAAAATTGGAAGGAAAATAAATAAAATGCATGCATTCATGGATTCCACAGACCAAGTGTTGAACGCTTTAAAGACGCCATTTGAGAGGAGCAAGAAAAGAAGTTGAGAAGCCATGGCGTCCGAGAGAGCTGAGACGGCGCTGCTGCCAGTGGTGCAGAAGGATGGAGAAGATGATGACCGGAAAGCTGCATCCGCCATGACTAAGAGAGGAGCTTATGCCGCCGTTTCTTATATGGCTTCTGCTGGTTCGTCTTTCCCCGTCCTACTTAATATTTATCTCATGAATACGATTTCCATATCGTAAACCATCCACTTAAACTTTTAAGTTCCCATATCTCCGAACCCACTAGCCAATTAGAATATTGAATACTGATATGTTTAGATTTACGGTGACCCATCAACTTAAACGTTCGAGTTAGCTAGCTCCTAATTATCAATCATGAACGAATATGTTTTTTTGGAAAGTTCCGACATATCATAAACGACCCACTTAAACTTTTGAATTCATTGGCGATTTAAAAATTTTATATTTAAACCCGATGGGACGATAGAGAGAGCGAGGAAGTCATGGGTCTTGGAAGATGAAAGCCATTTTTAGTGGAATACCATTGTGATAAAAATTCTCGTGTCAGTGTCGAGAAAAAAGTTGAAAAGTTTACTATAAATGTGACGCCCCATGTCTAAGATTCAGAATCTAGATTCGATATCTATGTACCAACATTCATTTGCATCCACCACGACATGATCTGGTTACTTCCACCTCGTTTCTAAGAATGAAAACTATCCTCACAGACCAATACGAGTCCTTCCAGTATGTTTTATTCGACATGATCACTTACTCCGTTTCCAAGAATGAAAACTTAAATGATTATCGAACGGAGCTTAATCTGATAGATTAGATAATGATACCTATGGCCGAGTATATATGTCTTCTTTGCATGAACTAATACCTACCGTGATATTGTGTCGCTAACCACCCTGCAGTTCTGTTGCTCATGTTCAACAAAGCCGCTCTTTCTTCGTACAGGTTTCCCTGTGTCAATGTCATCACTCTTTTTCAGGTAATAGAGTTTTCGTGTCGAGTGAATTAGGGGTTCACGTACCCAAAGAATTCGGGTCCCACTTCCAATTCTCAGAAAGCTTTCATCATTTATTTTCATTCATTTAGCTAATTACACTGGTCGGTTTTCTTCAGATTATATGTTCGTGCTCACTTCTATACGCATTGCGTCATTGGAAGATCATCTCTTTCACGGTAAACGACCCTGAAGGCGTCGGTTCTGGAAGGTCGATAATCTTGGTACCATATAAGACATTGGTTCAAACACTTCCTCTAGCCATATCATATTTGCTTTACATGGTATTGTATCACATGGTATAAGAATATTACCAAAATTAGAACCTTTCCCAAAATGTAATAACGCCGTTTTCCTTGATAAAAGCTTGTGACAATGGAATCCGTTCGTGGGATCAATGTTCCCATGTATACAACGTTGAGGAGAACTACCGTAGCATTTACAATGATTGCTGAGTACGTGTTGACAGGTCAGACCCATTCATCGTTTGTCGTTGCCAGGTAAGCATGTTTGGTGGATATATATTTTTTTTTATTTTGGATTTTATACCATTTTAGTTTAAAATATGTTAAATAATAATCATAATTTTCATATAATTATTTTTAAATTTTATAAAATAAATGTTAATGTAAATAAAAAAAATTAAAATGTTCATGAATCTATTAGATATTTCTTATTTTCTTATATATGGGATGCTAATTCATTCCCTATCTGATAAATCGGGAATTGATCAGCGTGGGGATGATTATACTCGGTGCAATTGTAGCTGGAGCTGGAGATTTGTCATTTGACATCTACGCCTATGGTGTAGTCTTCCTGGCAAATATATCTACCGCTGTATATCTTGCTTCTATCGCTCGTATCGGTAATAATCACTTTTCTTTTTTCGTGAGTGTCGGGATTTGAACGTCTAATCGTTTGGTTAAAGATATGGGGTTTATTCGAAATGAGTTTTTATTATTTTATTTGTACTTAGAAGTCGTTTCTAATGCACCCATTAATAAATTAACGAGCAACTGAGCTATATTTAAATTGGCTTATGATCGATAATTTACAGGGAAATCGAGTGGTCTGAATACGTTTGGCCTCATGTGGTGCAATGGTAAGAGGAAGCTTTTGGATTTTCGGTCGTGTCTTGAGTTGGCTATGAAAATGTTTTCTTTATATTTGTAGGGGTAATATGTGGGCCTTTTTTGCTATTATGGATTACGATCAAGGGAGACATCGAAACGACATTAAATTTTCCTTACATATTTTCCTTTGGCTTCCTGGTATGTGTTCATATCGTCTTGCTCAACTCGATCTAATATTGACTCAACGTTAAACGTTTGATCGATTCAAATTTTGATAATGAGCTAAACCAAAAGTTAGATCATGGGTTAAGTTATTAAAGATTGGACCGACCTGACCAAGACTTAAACAGTGTCTTTAAGTGCATTGGATTTGGGCCAAAACCGAGTTTTGAGCCTGCATTTTTTAGTGTCGGGTCAATCTAACTCGATTAGTAATGAAGGTGATCCCGGGATAACAACAAAAAATACAACAGTTATAAATGACATAAATGGCATGTACCGCTTCTTTTATGTCCAGACATGCAAATATCCAATCTTGTCCGAAAGTCAAAAGTTTAACCGATCCAAACTTTGATAATGAGCTAAGCCAAGAGTTAGGTTATGGGTTTGGTTATTGAAGATGGGATCGATCTGACCAATACTCAAACAGTGTCTTTTGGATTTAGGCCAAAATTGAGTTTTAAGCCTATATTTTTTAGTGTCGGGTCAATCTAACCTAGCCGGTAATGAAGGTGACCCGAGGTAACAACCCATAAAAAAACTACAAGAAGGTTGACCGTCTCTTTCCTCCGCTTCATAAATTTTCGAGATCACCTCAAATAGTTTATGTATAATTCAGTTATAATTGACATGTACGGCTTCTTTTAAGGTCATACATTCAAATCTCGTTGTTGTGTCTGTTACAATTAGTTCTTAATTTCTTACCTCCATTAAATGCTTGCAGCTTGTGATGCTTCTCTCCTGTATAATGGCTTTCTCGATCAACTACTATGTATTTCTAAATACAACTCTCAATTCAGCGCTCACACAAACCGTTTGCGGTAATTTGAAGGTGAGTCGTGCTTAATTTCTACACGTTCTTAAGCTAACACTTAGAATATTTTTGAAATTAGGTACTCCCGAGTTCCTTCTCTATACTAATGATAAGAGAATTTTCACACAAAATACTCTGTTCCCGTTCCAGAGTAAAAAAGTTGAAATTTGTTTAGTTTATGAACGGTTTATTCATTTTTTTTCTTCACGCTTGTATCGGGTCGGTTTGAAATGACTTTTTTGAAAAGTTATTCCAAACTGGCACTAAGAACTCGAGATTCTTAATTTTTGTGCTCGTTCAATAATAGGACGTGTTCACGATTGGGATCGGGTGGTTTCTATTCGGAGGTCTTCCCTACGATTTCGTAAGCCAATCTCTTTAGCTAGAAGTTTTTGTTATGCATTTTTTGGTTCTTTTTTTAACTTGACAAGCTTTCTTTTGGTGGTGTGTTCTTAGCTCAATGTTGTTGGACAGTCACTTGGGTTTATGGGATCTTGCGTATATGCGTATTGCAAGCTCAATGGGAAATAAGAACAAGATTGTGCTCACTTCTGCTTGCTTGTCAGCTGCCAAATTTATTCATGTATTATTAAATTGTTATGGTAATTGTATCATTTACCTTATGAATAAGCTTCATGATTACGTATGATCATGTAAGTGAGATCCACATTGGTTGGAGAGAGAAACGAAACATTCATTATAAGAGCGTGAAAACCTCTTCCTGACATATAGTTTTAAAATTATGAGGTTGATGACGATAGCTAACGGGATAAAACAGACAATATCTATTAGGGGTGGACTTGGGCTGTTTTAAATGGCATGAGAGTCGGACGTCAAGTGGTGTACTAGCGAGGACGTTGGGCCCCTAAGAGGATCGGATTGTGAGATCCCACATTAGTTGGAAAGAAGAATGAAGCATTTCTTATAAGGGCGTGGAAACTTTTCACTGGTGTAACAGGATAAAGCAGACAATATCGGTTATGGGTGGGCTTGGGTTGTTATAAATAGTATGAGAGCCAGACACCAAGCGGTGTACTAGCGAGGACGTTGGGCCCCTAAGAGGGTCGCGGATTGTGAGATCCTACATTAGTTGGAAAGAAGAATGAAACATTCCTTATAAGGGCGTGGAAACCTTTTCACTAGCGTAACTGGATAAAGCAGATAATATTTGTTAGAGGTGGGCTTGAGCTGTTTTAAATGGTATGAGAGCCAGACAACAGGCAGTGTGCTAGCGAGGACGTTAGGCCCCTAAGGGGGTCGGATTGTGAGATCCCACATTGGTTGGAAAAAAAGAATGAAACATTCTTTATAAGGACGTGGAAACCTCTCCCTAGCACATGCGTTTTAAAACCTTGAGACTGACGACAGTAGGTAATGGGCTAAAACGCTCGGTAGGTAATGGGCTAAAACGCTCGGTAGGTAATGGGCTAAAACGGACAATTAACTTGTACATAGTATAGTCATATTAAAGAAACTCAAACTTTGGTTGGGCCTAAACTAGTCCAAAGGCTTATTTAGAATTCAATAATATTAAAAAAAAAGACCTAATTAAAAAGTAATAGAATTTACTTAATTATTAATTATATAATTTATAAAGTAATAGAATTTACTTAATTATTAATTATATAATTTATATTCATTTTCTTTTCAGTCCTGCAGAGAACGGACGTTCAGATTCATACAAGAATGAAGCAACATCCACAATGTGAAATGAACCAATAAACAACGAGCACGTGTCAAGGAGAAATTTTCAAAGGCCTTCTTCTTTTTCTTCGTACGACGTGTCGGTTCTGAATTGTTCGTTCTTTTAATCTCGTTGGTGAGAATATGCAGACGACGATTGGAATCTTCGTAGCATAAACGAAGATGAGCCGAAGTTTTAGAGCTTCAAATGCTAAGAATTTCTATCTTTCCTGATTCGTTTTCCATCTGAAATCCCTTGGAATTGAGTTTGTTGTAATTAATTTTGTTTTTGGTGGATGAGATCTTGAGGATTNTCAAACTTTGGTTGGGCCTAAACTAGTCCAAAGGCTTATTTAGAATTCAATAATATTAAAAAAAAAGACCTAATTAAAAAGTAATAGAATTTACTTAATTATTAATTATATAATTTATAAAGTAATAGAATTTACTTAATTATTAATTATATAATTTATATTCATTTTCTTTTCAGTCCTGCAGAGAACGGACGTTCAGATTCATACAAGAATGAAGCAACATCCACAATGTGAAATGAACCAATAAACAACGAGCACGTGTCAAGGAGAAATTTTCAAAGGCCTTCTTCTTTTTCTTCGTACGACGTGTCGGTTCTGAATTGTTCGTTCTTTTAATCTCGTTGGTGAGAATATGCAGACGACGATTGGAATCTTCGTAGCATAAACGAAGATGAGCCGAAGTTTTAGAGCTTCAAATGCTAAGAATTTCTATCTTTCCTGATTCGTTTTCCATCTGAAATCCCTTGGAATTGAGTTTGTTGTAATTAATTTTGTTTTTGGTGGATGAGATCTTGAGGATTTTATCCTAATTCGATCGTTTTCTCTGCGGGTTTTTTTTTTTTTCTGTTGAATGGGAATATTGTTGAAGATGTTTTAGTTTGGATCCGGTGGATTTGCTGCATGAATTTGATTGAAGGTTTGGGTGCGGATCGAGCACTTAAAGAATAGAGGAGGCTGAGCAGCGGCGCTGAAACATGTCTGCCATCGTGTGCGGGAAGAGATCCTTATTTGAAGACCAGTCTCCGCATCCCGTCTCTAAGAGAATTCGTTGTTCATCTTCTTCGCCTGTGCGGTTTTCGCCTCCGAGGTCATCGAATCAATCTGTGTTTCCGTTCCCCCAGACGTCCTCCTCACAATCGGCTCATTTAGTTGATTATCTTTGCGAAAATTTTCCTGATATGGATAAGCAGGTCTGTTTAGGATGAGGAATTATAAATTCGAAATGCTTTAATCATTTTGTTTGAAGGCATTTCTGATGAAAGATTTTTTGCTTTATAATTCGAGGGAATGAATACATGAATACATACTGATTGCTTTGAAATTGTTATTCTAGCTTCTAGAGAGGGTACTTGAAGAATGTGGTGATGATCTCGATTTAGCCATTAGAAGTTTGAACCAGCTTCATTTGGGTTATAATGACAGAAACTTGGGCAGTGCTTCAAACACCTCCGATGTAGCTTTGGAAACAAATATTCAACCTCAATCCCAAGGTTTGTATTTGATCTCTATTGAACTGCATCTTGGACTTAATAATTATATTCTCAATGCTCTGTAAGGGAATATTTTCAATTTTACGACTGCGAGAGAGTGCACGAGACGAGATTTCAATATTTTGTTCATGGATGCATAAATACTAGAGAAATTCTTGACATACTCTGAAGTGTTATATGTTCTTGATAAACTTTTCATAGGAGAAGGAATGATAGGGATTCATTGTGTAAAATCATAACAGGGGTCTTTGGCTTGCTGTTTAGATTAGATTAACCAGAAGTTGAGAAGTCAAACTTAGATTTGGCACATGGATTTGCTTTTCACAAACTACGGATCGTGAGTTTACTAGTAACGTAGCCAACGAACCGAACATGGTTCACGTAGAACCAAGCTTCTATATCAAATTCATTTGCACACACCGTACACAAATTTTTGAAATATAAGCGTTTCAATTCTATGCTCCATCAAGTTTGGACTTCTGGAAACCAAACAATCCTCAGATTGTGCATTTTGTTTTTGTTTTACATTTCTTAGTGAAGCTAGGTTTGTCTCATTTGCCACGCAGTCTGGCTTTTTGATATCATTTTTATACCTCGAATCAACTTGACTTGGATTAGGAGTAGTAGTTCCATCAAAATTTATAACTAACTCGTAGAGAATTGTAACAGCCTAACCCACCACTAGCAGATAGTATCCTCTTTGGATTTTCCTTTCTGAGCTTCTCCGCTAGGGAGAGCTTACCACACCCTTATAAAGGGTGCTTTGTTCCCCTCTCCAATTGATGTGGGATCTCATAATCCACCCCCTTTCGGGGTCCAGCGTCCACGCTGGCACTCGTCCGGTGTCTGGCTCTGATACCATTTGTAACAGCCAAAGCCCACTGCTAGTAGATATTATTCTCTTTGGACTTTCCCTTCCGGGCTTCCCCTCAAGGTTTTAAAACGCATCTGCTAGGAAGAGATTTCCACACCTTTATAAAGAGTGCTTTGTTCCCCTCTCCAATCGATGTGGCATCTCACAAGAATAGCCGTGTGAAATAAGTTATCTTCTATTTTCTTACCAAAATATGGGCCAGTTAAGCATTTTTAGGGCATTAGGACATTGACTGGTGAGGAAGTCTGGTTACTTACTTAAGTCAGCTTGGATTGGCATCAGAGAGTGCCTAGGATCAACCTTGGTGATGTCATGCAGAGCTTTATCAGTTCTGATGACGTTGTCTTATATAGAAGGTTTTTGTTTAAGATCCTTTTTAGCAGAGGCAGATTCTTGCAATTAGAGTAAATAATGACATTCCCAACATCATTCATGGAAAACGTTCTTCGATGTTTCTTGGTGGAAGTTAGTTTGCTGCCAATCAATTTTAGGAATGTATTTCTTTTTTAGCCTTTTCTACAAATTGATTTCTATATGATGTTTCATTGTTTCTGAGTTCAGTGGATTGGAGAACTTTTCTGTAACTTCCCTTTTGTAATTATCCTTTCTTTCGACTCGGTGTTTCGTCCCTCCTCCCGGAATTTGGCATCGAGCCAACTCCTTATCTGCTTACGCCCATGGGGAAGAGTACACTGTAATATTCCCTTTGTCGATCTCTTAATTCCTTGTTTACCTGAGTAGAAATCCTTTCCCCCCCGTCATATTTGTGCCTTTTAGAGTTGATTTTTCTTTTGAGAGACACTGACCTATTCTCTCAATGTACGACCATACTAACTTTAACTGTTTGCTTGGTTGCATTTTATGGAGGCTACGAGATACCTTCAGTTTAAGTCAAAACCTAAACAATTCAAAAGATTCTGTATAAGCGCTTGCATATTCTGCTCCTCAAATTGGAATCTCCAATGCATTTTAAACAGATTATTAATAAAAACAGTTTGAAGGATGCTTGCCAATTTCATCTTCAAGCTTCTTCTGATGCCTTTAGATCCAGTTGTTAGATACATCTAATGAATTTTATCTTTTCGTTTAAGAAGAAGCAGAACCGCAAGGAGAAGCTGCAATTTCTGAGAATGCAACAGCTTCTGAGAATCTTCCCACAAATGGGGCAGAATGGGTGGATCTCTTTGTGAGAGAAATGACAAGTGCCTCAAACATGGATGATGCACGAAGCCGTGCTTCAAGAGTTCTTGAGGTTCTTGAAAAGTCCATCTGTGCCCGTGCAAATGCAGAGGCAGCAAATAACTTTCATCAGGTTTTGGAACTTCTACAATTTCTGCTATTTGTTTATGCACCAATGATCTGCCACTATAATGTTCGTGATTTTTATCTCGTTTATCTAATTTTAGGAAAACAAGATGCTTAGGGAACAAGTGGAAGCTCTTATTCAGGAAAACAATATTCTCAAACGAGCTGTCTCAATCCAGCACGAACGTCAGAAAGAATACGAAGGCGGGAACCAGGAGTTGCAACATCTTAAGGAATTAGTCTCTCAATACCAGGAACAATTGAAAACCCTTGAGGTTGGTTCCATAAATGCTCTAAGATCTTGCTTCCTTCCTTACTAAAAACATAATTTCTCATGAAAAAATATCATTAGCACCATACTTTATGGTTTCACGCATACTTATAGTCTGATATCTCTCGCATCTTTTAATGAACTAGGTGAATAACTATGCACTTACGGTGCATCTCAAGCAAGCTCAACAAAGTAGCTCCATTCCGGGTCGTTTCCACCCCGATGTTTTCTAATCAGGCATCGCTACAGTGAAACCGCGGTAAACTCGATCCTCACAAGACTTCTATTCTATCAAAATAGTAAGATGATCAACCTGAACTTCAATCAGTAGCATGTTTGTAGGTTCCTCTTTTTTATCTAGAAGGTATAAAAGAGTCGAGGCATCTACTTTTCCATGTCAGTACAGTGATTAATTCCTTTTCTTCTTCTTTTTGTTGTTTCTATCCTGATATTGGACTAAATTTGATTCTCATAGATATTTTTTTTTTTGTGTTTTCATTACCTGATTATAGTTCGAAGCTGATTGGAATACACAGAATAACATTTCGATTGAAAAGTTTCACTACTTTCTTTCATATGCTTGTCTAAATGTCTACTTTTTCGGATACCCCATTCTAGATTGAAATATGCTCTCCCCACCTTCTCATAACAGCAATGCACCTAGTTCATTCCTGTTCTACCAATTATGCTCTATAATGCCTAGGATCCTTTCACTTTTGAGCACACAACCATAGCCCACTGATGGGTGATTTTCATAAAAGCAGTAGGGTGATCTTTATACCATGCTTCATCAATGGGTTTTGCCTTTTTAACTGTATACAGCAACCTTATGATGCTGTTTGGTAAAAGAAATTCTCATCTGGACAGCACCACAGGCTTGGCAAAGATATATTTCGAGCAGCGGTCTGGCGGGATACTTTGTTCGATTTGAATCGATTTGAAATTGTAAGGTAACTTACCCGTTATGAGTTAGTGCATTAGGACATGTTTGAAATGACTTTAAATCGTAGTTTAAATACTTGAAAAGTCATTCTAACAGGTTTTTAACATCTTCTGTTACCATGAAATTATATCTCGGGTTTGAAAGTAACATTAAGGTAGTGGATGTTAATTATCGTTTAGCTACAGTTAAGAGGTAGAGAGAGAAAGAGAAAGAGATATAGCTATTTAATTACTTAATATAAGGTTGGATTTTTCTATCTTTAGGTTCAGTACACCAACTCCTGACTTGACATGCGAGTATATATAAAGTAATTGGCTTGATTTGAGTAATGTCTGTAATAACTTCGACAGAAAAAAAAAAAAAAAGAAACTTTCTGAATCAATTCTTCTAGAAGTATCTAATTCCCACCGAAAAATTAATAAGTTAAAAGTATCATTTTCCGTACTTTTAATGATTAAAAGAAGTTTATTTAGTCCCACTTTCAAAAGCTTAAATTAATTTTAATTTTTAATTTTTTTATTTTTTATGAAACTCGTCTAGAAATAAATTAATTTTATCTTATTAATTGATATGAATCTAGATTTGTGTCTTTGATCTCGAGCTCGGTGCTATTTACATCAAGACTTTAGAAAAATAAGAGTGCCTAGTGGAACTAAACAAACGATACCAAGTCTTCTCTCGGATTAAAAAAAAGAAGATGATTTCAAGCACGTTAAATTATTAGTATTTAAATTAGTCTATTAATTATTTATTGTCTTCTTTTAATATACAATTATAAAAATGAGAAACCGTAACCTCATAGTTATTTATCAACTATTGTTATAAAAACGATTAAAACAAATTTGTCGTCTCGTATTTCTCGAAAACNGGAGAACTGAACCAAGAATTCTCTTTCTTTATCATCAATCCAATCACTGTTCGAGACCCAGGATTCTATTTTATCATCAATCCAATCACCGTTCCCATTTTTGATTTTTCTTATCAATGAATATATCTCTTTACTTGTATGACTTAGATGTCTCGTATTTCTCGAAAAAGCGATTCGATTGATGGGATTGAGATTGATATTCCAATCTTTCTTCTTCGAACGTATTGATTTGACCCCATAAGCGGGACCGCCACCCCTTAGCATGTTGCCACCAGAAGCAGAACCCATATATCTCCTAGAGAATCTCCTAATTGTTCCAGAGCAACTAGAAATAGATTCTTTAGAGCAACTAGAAATAGATTCTTTAGAGCAACTAGAAATAGATTCTTTAGAGCAACTAAAAGAGAATCTCCTAATTGTTCCAGAGCAACTAGAAAGAGATTTTTTAGAGCAACTAAAAAGAGATTCTTTAATAAGAAAGAATTTAGTTCATGTGTGGAATACCTATCTAGAAGTTTTCGCAACTCAATCATGTATGATGGCGATTCACAAATTGTTAATAATGCATTTTTAAAATATTTTTTTTATATTATTATACATATTTTTCTAAAAAAATTATTAAAAATATACTTATTAGTAAGTTAAAATATTTTTTTAATAGAACTTAAAACTAAATTAAAACTAAATTGTTGCTAGTTAAATAATAATTATAAATTTATTAAAAAGGTTTGTACTAATTAAATTTAGAGATTTAAAATTATTAAATTAGAATAAAACACGAAAAAAAATAATATCTTAATCTTATAAATATATTTATAAAAGAAAGACTATCAAATAGAAAACCGACATAAATCCTAAAAATCACTCGATAATCAAAATAGCGAAAGCTTGTATTCAAAATAGACAACATCATATGATCATGAGATTACGAAAATTTGTATGTAGTTCTAACAACCCTAATTAGTGATATCAAAGTCATGCTCCCGACTTGTCTCTCTTGATAGAATCCATGAAAAGTATGTCTCCGACGTCGGTCAATCAGCCCTAGAAGTGATACAACAACACGAGGAGCTAACGATCGGAGGTGTTGCAACCTATGAATCACCGAACAGCTCTTTTGCTCGATAGGAATCATGGGCATAAACACAAATGACTTATGTCCAAAGTGGACAATAGGGTATATATACTTCCATCCTACCATAGGCTTCATATCATAGAGGGAGAGGCACAAATTTACAGAAGAAATCAGTAGAAAATGTGTTGTTCTAAGAGAATTTGAAATGAAAAAGCAAAGCATATGAACAAATTTAGTGTAGAAATAGAGTAAGAAGTGCATAATCAATTGAAAACCAGAGTTGTTCCACTTCTCATCATCCTCTTAAACTCATCAAAATTCACCATTCCATCCCCATCCAAATCCACTTTCTTGATCATTTCCTTACAATTCTCAAGTTTCTTCCCTTCATTCATCCCCAAACAAGACAGCACCAAGCCCAATTCCTCCACTGATATCACTCCATCTTTGTCCTTATCAAACACTCCAAAAGCCTCTCTCAGTTCATCTTCATCTTCATCTTCATCTTCAACCCTCCTCTGTTTTACTTCAAAACCCATCACTAATTTCTCCCCCAAAACACAAAACTCCTCAAAATCAATCAACCCATCTCCATTTTCATCCACCCCTTTCACCATTTCCTCTGCTTCCCTCTCTGTAATCATCATACTCATGTTCTTCAGCGATTCCATCAGCTCCTTCTTCGTTATGAACCCATCGTTGTTCTTGTCAAATGTCCCAAACACCTTCTTCATCTCTGATTTCTTCTTTTCCGGCGCCGGAGACAGCGGAGGAACGGCGGTGGGTTTGAAATGGACAGATTGGGGAGAGGGTTTTATAGATTGGAACCACGCGGTGAATCTCTTGGTGGGGAAATACATGAGGAAATTGACAAACCCAGCAACGAACAAAACCGCCAAGAACAGAAGGTTCATCACGGATTCCATTGTTGGAGGAGGAGGAAGGTGCAGAGAAGGAGGGATTTGGAGAGAAGGGTTTTAAAGAACGATGAAAAGGGGGAAAGGAATTGAAAGAAACGCGGTTTTGAAACGCCAAATCTGCTTTTTGGATCCCACAAACCGCGTGGTGGGTATTGTTTCTTTTTATTTAAAACTCCATTTTGTCGCTGAAAATTTGTAAAGAAAAAAATGGTGTGTGTGTGTCATTGCGTGATCGTGCTTCAATGTCTTTTAAATATGAAAATGATTCCTCCACACCACAACCAATTAATCAATGTTTGACGTAAATTCAAGCATAGCTGATGATAATAAACAAAACTCTATTAACTTTGAATGAAGTTTATTGACGTTTTCAAAGTTTGGGAGCAATATAGTAATTTAATTAAAGTTCAGTGACCAAAATCTAACCATTTTGAAAGATATTGGACTGAAACAATACATATGAAAGCACGGAGAGTGCTAGTTTGACAACTTTTAAGGGTTGAATTTTCTTCATTGAATATTTCTTGTTATGATTCGAACGCACCGTTAAGACTTGTGGGACCATTTTGAAAGAAAAGCTGTAAAGAGATCGAATAGAGAGAGCTCTAGAGAGAATTCTTCGTTCTCGGTTGAAATTCTCTTTAGGGTCATTACGAACTTCTATATCGTTGATATACACCAAATAGACTTGTAGCCTAAGATTTCTACAAAGGTAGATTACGTGGGTAGTTAAGGCATTACATTATTGACCAAAAGGTCAAAGATTGAGAACAGCGGGTTAGTTATTGGTCAAAAGGTAAAAAAATTCGAATTACCTCTTAATAAAAACACCTTAAAGAGTTAATTTTTTTTTTTATAAAAAAATCTTATACGACTTTAATCGAATTATATAATAAATTAGTTTATTCAAACGGTCTTAAAATGAGATTACTACAAAGATAGAGACAAGAACACGTATATACAATTTTTCGTTTTTTTTTTTTTAATTTTAACCATTTTAAGCGTCCTTTCATTTTCTTTATAATATATACGTTGAACAGGAAGACTAACTTTAAAAATTAATGATATGCACCTATGAGATTGAAATGAATATATGAGTGCCATTTGGAAGCAAGTAACATATAAACAATTAACTATCCCTAGAGGTGGTTTATTTCATTTGGGTTACAACCGACCCTATGTGGGGTCGACCTCTTAGGTCTCGATAACCCTCACGTGGGTCGTTCATCTAGGTTATGGCTAACCCAATGAAGTTGGATTTGTCTCGTTTTTGTCACTAGTCTTCTAAGTAATAGGTTTTGTATCCTACATGCTTCATGCTTGTACCTCAGACCTTGAGGCTCAACTCTTTGTCAACTTGACAGATTAGCCTCTTTTTTCCTTT
Organism: Cucurbita pepo subsp. pepo; assembly: GCF_002806865.2. Lineage (NCBI taxonomy): Eukaryota > Viridiplantae > Streptophyta > Magnoliopsida > Cucurbitales > Cucurbitaceae > Cucurbita > Cucurbita pepo. The sequence goes on along the minus strand of NC_036648.1, from coordinate 8,820,585 downwards.
GGAACGTCCAACTTCTCCACCGAGATAGTCAAACTCTTGGCTTAACCTCCAAGAGTTGACCTCTAGCGTCTAAAAAAGTTATTTCGATCAAAATGAAATAAATATTAAATATTAATAATATGAATAATAAAACATAATTAACGTTAACCCATCGAGTTCCTATCCTTTAGAAGTTTATACAGTAAGATGTCATTATAACGTCATTATCATAGCCGATGAGATTTAAGAGTTATTTGACAGGAAAGTTTGAGCTATAAATATTTAAGACTTTGAATTTGATAACCTTTCGTTAGGTTAGGTTAGGTTACACGAACAAGGAAGAACTTGAAGAAATCTTGAATGTTAAGCCTCTTTTTCTCCCATATTTCGGTCAACAGTGAAAAAAAAAAATAATATTCCTAATTCAATGACAATAACATGAACTCGATAAAAAAAAGTTCGAGAAAATGACAAATCTACCCCAAAAACCGAGTAAATAAATAATATTAAATATTCATATAGGTACGTTGAGATTCGAACCTTTTACTTAACAATATAATTACATCGATATCAGACAAAATTAAATAATTAGCTAAAATAAATTATTATTAATTCCCTGTTTCAATTTGATCACCAAAATAAACTACTTGGTAATATTAAATAAATAAAAACTTAGTATTAAATTTGATCCATGTAAAATAATTTTACCAAAAATCATAAATAACGGTAAAAATTGCAACAAAATTTTAAATTAAATTTAATAGCCAGAAATTACGTTCATGGGTATTTTAGTCTTTTCATAAATTTTATTTAATAATAAGAAAACTACGTTTGGTAATTTTTCAATAATAAATATATATTTGCAATTTTTTCAAAACGCGTAATTAAAAAGTTATTTACGTTGTTAACCCAAAAGGAACGTTAATCATGTTGGGCCCATCATGTTGGGCCCATGGGCTTCTAATATTGTATTTTTGTTATTTTCAGATCCGAAGGCCCAATCCGATAAATACAAAGAATTTTGGGCCTCACGAATTTGGAGTCCATACAAAAAAAGGAAAAAAAAACCTTTATTTATTTATTTCTTTATTATTATTATTTTTATATTTAATGTAGAATGAAAATAGCTAGAGGGAGAGGTTAAATTAACGTATCATCTAACTTGATTGATATAAAAAGTCTCGAGAGCTCGAGAACTCGAGAACGATAAGATTTTGATCTAGTTAACGAACTCGTTGGGGAGCGGTACTGATTAGTGACAGCTCGATCGAGCACCCGTTACATAAATTTGTAATTTAATTTTTTTAAAAATAATTAATATTAGGGGGGGGGGGACTATAGAAGAGACAGGGCCACGCTTGAAAGTGACGGTCCAATGATGCAAAACCGTTCCGGTTCAACAACCTATAATTATTCTGTTAACTTTTTATCACATGCGCTTACGTACACCTCCTTGCCATGGTCCCTCCTCCATCAATATTATTATTATTATTATTATAAATTACAAATTTATTTAACACGTATTTATTAAATATTTTTTTTTTTAAAATTGAGGGTCGCTCATGTAAGGACAAAAAAAGTGGACATTTAAAGAGCAGCCCAAATATATGTGGGCCAGAGGATGAGACTGTTGAGGAAATGGGCCCTCCAATGTGGGCTGTAAAGGTGGCCCATGAACGTGGCTTTTTCGCTACTACTGTGAGATATGAAAGAAGTGACACTCAAATTTGTCTCTTTCTGTTTTTGTCTTCTTCTGCCTTCAAATAATTCACTTATTTTCCTTTTTTTTTTTAATATATTTCCACCTATTAAAATTAATTATTTTCTTTTTTAATAAAAAAACCCCATAAAATTAGAGAAAATTTCATCCACACACACTAAAATATATTTATAAAAATATCTCCAATACTTTTTTTTTTTATTTAGATTTATTTTCTGATTTTTTTTAAAAAGTTAAAAGTTTTAAATAAAAATAAAATGCATCAAAATATAAATTTTTATGAGCTCTATTTTTAGATTTTCGTATGGAATAATTTGTTTACTAAAAGATTTTAGGAGTTGGGTTTTCTCGGGTTTCAATGAAACCGTCAAATTATGCACTAATTTGATGAAGTGCACGTACGAAGAGGGCATTCTACCACTTTCACTGACCCGGATGCTAGAGCAAAAACAATAATTTATTTTGGAAGGTAATGAGAAATCCACTTTTAGTACTCAATCCTTCAAAGCGTACGGGATGAGTCAGAGTTAGCAGGTTTACGAATTGTAAATATGTTTTATTTTGGTAGGTTCGTGATTCAAGAACAGTGAAAAATGTCATTCTCATTCTCTCATTCTAGCACATCCCATCCTCCGATTTATTTATTTTTACTATTTTTTTAACATTCAAAATTTAAATTCCGTAATTTTAAAAATTTTCAGAATCATGATTGGAATTCGAATGGATAAAAAACGAGCTCGATAAAATAATCATATTATTGTTATATGGTACATTATGCAATTGATATATGTGAAGCTTAGCAAGAGATAAGTCCAAAAAAAATGTCTTTATTTGATCTTAGGGTTAAAAGGGTCACACTCACCTTTTCTTCAACTTTGGGGAGAGAAAATATGAATTATTACTATATTTTGTTTTCTTTTGCTTATGCCCATTTTTCAAATTTCGAACATATTGGTACGATATTTTGTATTTAAAGATCTAAAGTTTGAATTTCCACCGCTACAGCGTGTCAACGGTAAAAAAAAGAAGGTGAAAATCTAAATATATACAACGTAAACTCGAACTTTTTAGTCGGGCTTAACACGGTGAAACTTACTAGCGACCAGACATCTTTTTCATTACATACAACTTTGCATCTCGGGATGAATGATTATCATAACCAAGTGTTCAGACTAATTGTTATTTTGTCACGGTCATGTTTGTCCAAGGCGTGTTGTCTATGACTGCATGTTGGATGTCCCAGTCATGTTTGTCTAGGACGCGTTGTCTATGGCTGCATGCCTGTTCCAAACTTCTTATGCTTTTATCTTAGATAGACTTTTACTATTTCATGTTGTGTCAACATGGGGGTGTATGACCCGTTACCAAAATCATGTCTACACTCATACTATAGGAGGATATGACTAGACGTTACTTCTTCCTACTCGGGATATATGCTATCAAAGTCGTTTTTAGTGTCTAATCTCTTTCAAATGGTTTTCAACGTATTTCCGCGCTCAAGTTTTCTAAAACATTTCTCTCAAACGTAACTTTAGGCTCGAACATACACCAACGGTATCTACGAAGTCCAAACTTTTCACGGCCGACTTGTACGCTAAGTTCAAACAGTGCCACACAATTACTGTCCTACTACCATAAAAGTGCGATTGTGACAACGTACACTAATCGTCATGGCTTAGAGGGCATCTATTGCCCTCTCTTTTATTCTTCGCTCCGTCCGATCCGAGATCCGTTGCTACGAAATTAGGTTTACAATAATAACTCCACAAAATAGCTAGCCTCCTAGCATATTTACAACTTTACCAAAACTCTTACAATAATTCACACAAATCCAACAAGAAAGGGTCCAAAATGCAATATATATATACTTCATATTGATTTTGGAAGTGGTTGGATGTTCTTTTACAAATTATTTTTAAGAGGATTGGATCTGTGATACCCAAATGGAATAATTTGGCATACACATAAATGACTTTAAAATAAAAGATGAGATTTGAGGATCACATGTTACCATGTGGGCAAAAGGATGAACTTTCTTTGTCTTTATGATTCTTATATCAATTCCCGCTTAAACTACACGTTTAATCTACAAACTTTCAAGATTTTGTCTGATTCTACGTTAAATTTTATGTCTAGTAAGTCCCTAAACTTTCAACAATTATACTTGATGGGTCTCTCCAATTACTCAACACAACATCGAAAAATTCAAATTCCGAGCCAAAAAAGTCGAAGAACTGAAGAGCGTACTAGACACGAGGCTCACGAGGCTCGAGAAGAGAAGACGTAGGTTAAGTTAGATCCCACCATCTCTCCTCGTCTATATAAAGTTGGGAAGAAAATTGTATAATTTGGTATAGAGTGGTCCATGTTATGGCCTTTCTAACCCTTTCTTTCATCGTCTTCCTCTCAACAAAGACATTCTTGTAAATGTCTTCTTTCAAAGCGAGCTAGAGGTCCTAGCCATGCTTTTCCACAGCTTTCTTGAACTTTCTTCCTCTTTTTTCATTCATCTTCTCAATCATTTCTATGCAAAGTAAAAACCCTTTGGAAGTTCATGAAAGCTGTGGGAGAACATGGCATTTCTAGGCCCTAAATATCCCCCAACTCTCTATTCATCACCCTTTATGGTCACCCTAATTTTCTTGTTCTCTACTTTCAGGTTTTCTCGAGCTAGGCGGAGATTAACCCTCGAGTGCAAAACTAGAACGGGAGCTTGGCTGCAAGACCCACCTGTGAAATCCCACATCGAGATGTTGGAGAGAAGAACATAGCATTTCTTATAAAATTGTGAGGTTAACAGCGATACGCAACAGGCCAGGGCTTGGGCCGTTACAAATGGTGTCACTGGGTGGTGTGGTAGCGAGAATGCTGAGTCCCTAAATGGTGGATTGTGAGGTCCCACANCTTTCAAAGCGAGCTAGAGGTCCTAGCCATGCTTTTCCACAGCTTTCTTGAACTTTCTTCCTCTTTTTTCATTCATCTTCTCAATCATTTCTATGCAAAGTAAAAACCCTTTGGAAGTTCATGAAAGCTGTGGGAGAACATGGCATTTCTAGGCCCTAAATATCCCCCAACTCTCTATTCATCACCCTTTATGGTCACCCTAATTTTCTTGTTCTCTACTTTCAGGTTTTCTCGAGCTAGGCGGAGATTAACCCTCGAGTGCAAAACTAGAACGGGAGCTTGGCTGCAAGACCCACCTGTGAAATCCCACATCGAGATGTTGGAGAGAAGAACATAGCATTTCTTATAAAATTGTGAGGTTAACAGCGATACGCAACAGGCCAGGGCTTGGGCCGTTACAAATGGTGTCACTGGGTGGTGTGGTAGCGAGAATGCTGAGTCCCTAAATGGTGGATTGTGAGGTCCCACATTGGTTAAAGAGGAGAACGAAATATTCTTTATAAGAGTGTGGAAACCTCTTACTAATAGCCAAAGTGGACAATATCTATTAGCAGTAATCTTGAGCTGTTACACACTCTGTGGAAGGGTCATCACTAATTCTCTTATTATCTACTTTCTTTAGAACGTATTGTTGCATGGTTGCTCAAAGCTTCAAAGAACTAAAAAACCCGAGAAGCCATTCGAACCGAATCGAACTAAACCTAAGCGGGTCGAGAGAGAGAGATTCCTTTTTACCATCAATGATAGATGTTCATTTTGCATCTCCTACATTTCTGTGAAAAACGTTAAATATTTGTCACTTTCTTGCATCAGTTTTTTAACCACTCTCTGTACCCTTAAATGCCACAAAAAACATACAACAACAACAAAAAAAAAACATGTCACTGTCTCTGTACACCATTTATGAGCTGTTTGTGTGCTCTTTTAAGTAAATAATTCCAAGCTTTGTGTATTGCACAGAGAATGTTACAATGCAAGGCAACTGCATATTTATTTCTTAGCCTTTTTATTCACACAACTTTGGGGTATATTTTTAATTACCGAGCTTTCTCTAAGTTCGATGACTCGAAAAATTCGATCAACCTAATCCAACCCGTATGATTTGTTCTTTTGACACAAATCTTTTTAGTTATTTACGTGTGAATTTTCAACTAGGGAGTGTTTTCTGTAAGCCTGATGACTCGAAAAACGTGATTAACCCAATCCAATCCCTATAATTTGAGTTGGGTTAGGTCGGGTTCAAATAGATTCAAATTTTATGAATTTATTTAGTTCATCCGTTCTCCTGAACCTAGATTGGATTGAACCGAATCATTTAAAAAAATATATTAATTTAATTTTTCATTTCATAATTTTTAAAATCTCTCTAGGTTGTGAAGACTTACAAGTTCATTGCATCTTGTGGTCTTTGGGTTTTAAATTATTTAGACTTTTGTTGTCCTTATATGTAGGGGTGTGACAAGGAATTTTCATAAGAAATGGACAAAATTCTACTATAAAATTTTTAATTAAATTTATGAGATGTAAATCCAATCATGTTTGTCCCGAACATATTGTCCATGGTTGCATTCCCGTTCCAAGCCCTTTTTACTTGCTTTCATGTCAATACGAAGGTGCATGATCGATCACCAAAATCATGTCTACACTCGCTATAACTAAATGTCCCAAAATGAACTATAAGAGATGCAACTAGTTGTCAATTCTTACTATCAAGGTTATATGCTATCAAAGTCGTTGTTGTTGCTTATTCACGCCTATAACATTGCTTTCTTTAAAACTTTTTTCAACATTTCGATCAAAAGTAACCTGAGGCTCGAGCATACGTTGATATTATTTGCAAAGTCCAAATTTCACATGACTGACTTGTTTGCTAGGTTAGAACAAGTGTCGCACAATCGTTGTCCCGTTACTACTAGAGTGCAATTGTGACACCCTACGACACGGTCACATTATCCCTGTGGAGCAACACGGGTCATTTTAACATGTTTTGTCCTCACTCACATATATCCTATATTGATAAAAAAAAAAAAAAAAAAAAAAAAAAAAAAAATCTTTTAACTCGGTTTTCGTCGTAGTGTTAGTTAAATAATTATTTATAGTCAAAAGTTTTAATTCCTAATGAATTATTCATATATTAAATAAAAGTATAGTTTTTATACAAAAAGTGAAAGTAGACCTTAGTAATGTGACACAAAATTTAATGTGATAAAGAGTTAGTTGCAAATTCACAACCATATGCTTCATTCATATTGAACCTTTTTGACATTTATTTATTTATTTTTTTAATTTTTTTTAAATAATTAAAGTGGTAGGTGGAGGGACACTTTTGGATAATAATGGCTTACTTTTCAAAATAATTGTAAGGAAGAGAAAAATTGAAATAAATTCTTATTTTCTTCTCTAATTTGGGTTAAATTATTATTTTCTTTTAAAAACTTGTCTTTTTTTTGGCATAAAATACAATTTTCTTCAACACACAAAGAGAATGGAAATAATTTAGGGTTTTCTTGAAAAAACCGAACGACGTTGATATCTCAAATCGTTGAGTTTTTCTTCGTAAGTTAATAAAAGATTCGAACCTAGCTGATAGCTCAGAAGACTTCGTTGTTACGGTATCAAAAGTCGATGATTTGACCCAGAAACTAAAAATTAGAAAATGTCGAGCTTGTGTTTAAACCGTGCTTGTTAAGCTCCCTGAGCTTTAGAAATGTCTAATAAATCTCTAAACTTTGAAACTAAAAACTAGGTTAAAAATTAGAAAATGTCGAGCTTGTGTTTAAACAAGGCTTGTTAAGCTCTCTGAGTTTTAGAAATGTCTAATAAGTCTCTAAACTTTGAAACTAAAAACTAGGTTAAAAACTAGAAAATGTCGAGCTTGTGTTTAAACAGTGGTTGTTAAGCTCTCTTAGCTTTAGAAATGTCTAATAAGTCTCTAAACTTTAGAATGTCGAGCGAGTCAAGGACTTGTTAAATGCTTTTGAAAGTAGTTTAGATACTGAATGTCGATACAGACGGTGAAAGTTCAAAGAGTTGTTAAACATGTTATAAAGTTTTCGGGCTAAAAAACTCGAACGAAGAGACAAAACCCATGTGTTGGGCTGCAAAAATTGCATAGTCAAGTCGCTATTGGTACTTGGTTTTTGTTCACAAAAATACATGTGTAATACCCTCTGTGTCTTCATTGATCTGATGTGAAAGTTTGGAAATTTGTTGGTACTAAAACTAGAAGAAAGAAGGATCATAATTGTTCTTACCCAAATTGATCTTCTCTGCAAAACCCTACCAAAATGTTCATCAACCAAATCTCTTTTTATATATATATATATATATATAAAGTGTTGTTTTTTTCGGGTTTTCTTATTCTCGGGTAAATGATTCGTGTTTACTCGTGTCTCAACAATTAAAACACGATTTGCACTCTGGAGTATTCTGGTTGTGACCAACTTGGTACTTCTAAGAGGTCACATGTTAGATAGGTTTCCACACCCTTATAAAGAATGTTTCGTTCTCCTCTCCAACCGATGTAATTCAACTTTTTTAACGCGAACGTTTTAAATTTCGATGAGAATTTCAAAAAGGGTTATACAACAAAGGAATAATTAAGAAACGAAAAGCAAAAAGCACGAGTATTATTAAACCGACGTTTGTAAAGGTAAAATCAATGTGAATTTTGAAGAAAACAATGATTCCAACATAACTCAGCTAGTTAAAACGGTCTGGTTTGTTGTTCCTTATCCGGTTTGTTTGGTTGTAGCCTGCAATTGTAAAGGAAGCCTACACATAGAAAGGGAAAAGATTATACCTAAAAGGGATTGAAGAAATCCAGAGGTTGAAGAAGAGGGTTGATCCTTTTATTGTATCTTCCCACAGCTTTATTGAACCGCAGCCATTGAAATGGAAGAAATCCAAGAAAAAAGTAAGCTTTTTTTGAAGAACATGATGATGCAGTTCAAGAAAGCCGTGGAAGAATACAAAGAGGACCAAGAATTCAATCGGAAAATGAGTATAAACCTGTTTGGCAGGTGAGAAAATGAGGGAAAATGAGAAGGAAAGTGGTGGGAAAATGAACATGGTTATGGGAGATTTCAAGGGCTCCCATGGCTTCTACTTATAGCAAAACTTCATGGCTTTCAAGGGCTTAGAAGGGTTTGGTTTGTTTTTGGGTCACCAATCCCAATTAGAATAATGGAAGTGGGTGAGGAGAGAGAGAAATTAACTGAAGAAAGCTCGTAAAAAGACCGACCTGTCTCATACGTTCGATTAAGAGATTGGAGCTTCGAATACCCTGAAATCGTATGTCACTGTAAGAGTGAAGAGTACCCTACAGACCAACACGAGTCTTTCAACTTACTTTACTAAACCCTAAATTCTCTTCTATAGAAGACCTACACGGGTCTTTGAGCATATTTTGTTCTAGTTCACCTGTTTCCTAGAAAATTTTTTAAGAGGTCATCTAACATAGATTTGCTCCTTGTTGACATAGATAGTAATTTTTATTCTTTTTAAAACTTTTCTCGGTAGTTCTATCCAAGATTTCTCGTTCATTCATGTATTCATCTTTTACTCTAGTGAAAGTAAATTAATCTAGTAAAAAATAACGGTAAACCAAAAGTGGGTCTAATTCTAAAATTGAAAAAAAATAAATAAATTTAGATATTTAAAAAATATATTAACTACAATTTTTATTATAGAAAAATGATAACTTTATCGAAATGAGTATNGAAAAAAAAAAAAAAAAAAAAAAAAAAAAAAAAAAAAAAAAAAAAAAAAAAAAAAAAAAAAAAAAAAAAAAAAAAAAAAAAAGGTCATAAATGTACGTGCGGTTGGGATCTGACGGCAATGGTGGCAGCACGGTTGGGGCTATTTTGGTAGATCTGTCCCCTCTAAACCCTAAACTCAANTGTTGTCAAAGAGTTGAACAATGGTTTTTTCGTGTTGTCAAAGAGTTGAACAATGAAAATAGATGGCGAGTGCCTAATCGAATTGATCGGGTCATGTAGGAACAAGGTTCAAGTCTACCGGTCTGTTAGGATGCCTCAGCTGCATACATCACTGCACTTCCACTTGACACCTATCGTGATGATAAACGGCTCATCTCGCCGTGACCTTCTCTTGAATTCTCAAAACTTCTGTCGCTCCATCCCCGCAGGGGCAGAGAACCCATCGCTGTCTCGGCTGTGCTACCGGAGGCTCTGGGGAAGTCGGAATAGGAGAGCACTCATCTTGGGGTGGGCTTACTACTTAGATGCTTTCAGCAGTTATCCGCTCCGCACTTGGCTACCCAGCGTTTACCGTGGGCACGATAACTGGTACACCAGAGGTGCATCCTTCTCGGTCCTCTCGTACTAGGGAAAGATCCTCTCAATGCTCTAACGCCCACACCGGATATGGACCGAACTGTCTCACGACGTTCTGAACCCAGCTCACGTACCGCTTTAATGGGCGAACAGCCCAACCCTTGGAACATACTACAGCCCCAGGTGGCGAAGAGCCGACATCGAGGTGCCAAACCTTCCCGTCGATGTGAGCTATTGGTCAGAAAATATAACCAAACATATAAGCGTTTTAGTTATAATCAATTTTTTTAAAAAAATTAAGAGAATGTATAGTAGAAAAATACTTTTTTTTCCCTAAACAATTCAAACAACTCGAAATTATTTCGAACTTTTGTATTCTTTATTATCACGTGACTTTTTCTAGTTCAACAAAAAACGCATGTCACGGTTAGAACCTCGAACCTTTAATTTTTTTTATAAAGTACATGTTTTATGCAATTGAACTATACTTCCGCCGTTAACACATTTATAAGAATCGTGGTACATTCATTAATATATGATATTCCCATATTCTCCCTAACCGGTCGTCATGTGTGAGTAAGGTGACAATTTTTCCTATCCTCATAAAGATGTTTAGTCGAGTTAAATATAAATTATCATTAATTAATTTATTAACTTGTAATACCATATATAATATAATTTTGTATTTTAAAACATTAAATTTGAAATCCTAATAAATTAAAAAAAAAAAAAAAAAAAAAATCGATCTGTTTATTATTTGAACTATTGATTATTTCAATTCGATTTCTAATTTTAACTGACCTGATACTATAATATTTAGATCTCGTACCGATTTAAACCTACCCGACCCGAAAAGGTTTGTTGAATGTTGGAGACATATGCTTGGAAATGCATGAGTTCTAATTTGTCAATATGTTTGTGACATTTTCTTGCTACTTCTCATAGTGTCCGACATTGTTTGTCTATTTTTGATTTAACCCACAATTTTGTCTCTCTTTTCCTCTTCCTTTTTGTGTTATGTCGGGTTCATAATTCAATTCTTCGTGACAAAAAATTTCATATTTTATTACCTTAAAAGTTTCTCCAATTCTATATTGTTTCCGATTGGATCGAGATTGTGTTGCCCTCGATGGGAATCGGGATTCATCTTTTCCAATGGAAAAAGAAAGCTAACTCAAAGCTCGTGTGGATCGAAAACTATAAAAAAAAAAATTATGTGGGATACGCTTATTTATAGACGTTAAAACATTATTGAACTTTAAATAGAAATTGTGACGTTCGTGTAGAAAATGATTGCATGAATGAACTAATACCGTATATAAATGAAAGCGATCATGAAAATATGAAGTTATGGTTAACAAATACTAATAGTTACTGTCTATATCAATAAGATGCACTCTTCTTTTCAATTTCTCGATGATAAGAACTCCTAACGTGATCATATTTAGTTTGTAGTATTCCTACATTAGGTGATTTAACTGCCTAAGCTCATAGCTAGTAGATATTGTCCACTTTGGCCCGTTGTGTATGTCGTCAGCCTCACGAATTTAAAATGCGTCTACTAGGGAGATGTTTTCACACCCTTATAACGAATGCTTTGTTCCTCTCTCTAATCGATGTGGAAACTCACAATCCGCCTACCTTCGGGGCCAATGTCCTCGCTAGCACATCGTTCGGTGTCTGGCTCTGATATCATTTGTAACAGTCAAAACTCATTGCTAGCAGATATTGTTCGCTTTGACCTGTTATGTATCGTCGTCAGCCTCACGATTTTAAAATGTGTCTACTAGGGAGAGATTTTCACACCCTTATAAGAAATGATTCATTCTCTTCTCCGACTGATGTGCGATCTAACATGTGACCTCTTAGAAGTACGACAAGAAATAAGTATCATGATCATATCGCAGATGACGTAAATGAATTTTTGAGCCATTAAGTCCCGATTTCAAATTCTAAATTTTGGGTATGGAACCTTTAATCCCAAAACTTGGTTTTTGTTGATGTTTTTTTGTTATGATTTTCCTATATTTGAAAAGAAATTATGTTGGCATTAAATTTCTCTCTGAACAAAATAATCTAAATACTTTAGTGATTTCTTTGTCCTTGAGAATTTGAGACAAGACAACCTTTTCAAGTTGAAAATATAAACATTATGTGTAAATGAAACATTGGTTATTTCATTTGCCCTAATTTCGGGTAAGGTGGAACGTTTTGTTGAAGAAACCTAAGATTTTATCTCAAAATCAATCGAGACGAACAATTCGTGTATCTTATAAAAATTAAGGTTTTTAAATTTGAGACTTCACACGTTCATGCGTAACAGTTCAAGTCCACTACTATTAAATATTGTCTTCTCTGAGGTTTTCCTTTTGTGCTTCTCAAAGTTTTTAAAACGCGTATGCTCGGAGAGATTTCAACACCCTTATAAAAAATGTTTCATTCTCCTCTACAACCGAGGTAGAATCTCACGTCAAGGGTATGAGTTAAAGTCTCACACGAGTTAGAACAGAAAAAGTTAGAATTAGCCCACCACTAGCTGATATTGTCTTATTTGGACTTTTTCTTCCGAGTTTCCTCTCAAAGTTTTTAAAACGCGTATGCTCGGAGAGATTTTCACTCCCTTATAAAGAATGTTTCATTCTCCTCTTCAACCGATGTACAATCTCACATCAAGAGTACGAGTTAAAGTCTCACACGAATTAGAACAGAAAAAGGTAGAATTAGTCCACCACTCACGGATATTGTCCTATTTGGGCTTTTCCTTTCGAGTTTCCCCTCAAAGTTTTTAAAACGCGTATGCTCGGAGAGATTTCCACACCTTTATAAAGAATGTTTCGTTCTCCTCTTCAACGATGTAGAATCTCACATCAAGGATATGAGTTAAAGTCTCACCCGAGTTAGAACAGAAAAGGTTAGAATTAACCCACCACTAGCGGATATTGTCTTATTTGGGCTTTTCCTTCCGAGTTTTCCCTTAAAGTTTTTAAAACGTGTATGCTCGGAGAGATTTCCACACCTTTATAAAGAATGTTTCATTCTCCTCTTCAACCGATGTAGAATCTCACATCAAGGGTATGAGTTAAAGTCTCACACGAGTCAGAACAGAAAAAGGTAGAATTAGCCGACCACTAGCAGATATTTCCTATTTGGGCTTTTCTTTCCGAGTTTTCCCTTAAAGTTTCTAAAACGCGTATGCTCGGAGAGATTTCCACACCCTTATAAAGAATGTTTCGTTCTCCTCTTCAACCGAGGTAGAATCTCACATCAAGGGTACAAGTTAAAGTCTCATACGAGTTTGAACACAAAAAAGTAGGATTAGAAAAGGTTATAATGAACATTAATTATGATTAAGACTAATAAATCATGACCATTAAGCATAATTTTATTGTAATTGACAGAAAACGAAAAGATTGTCGCTGTGGTTGAAAGTCGGGTGTCGCCCACTTTGGAACTTCCTCAACCCATATGGCGGAAAACGATGCAGCCCCGGCGTGGATGGCGAGGGAATGGGCAACGCCAATAGCCTCCGGCGTAGATGCTAATCACCAACAAATCAAAGATCATACCCTATCAAAATTGTTACAATTACACACCATTCTCTTTCCCGATCTCATTTACGAGAACGTTTTCTTCAATTTTTTGTACCACTCGCACCATTTCTCCGTTCTCGAATTTAACTAGGGTTAGTATAGCAAGACCCAGTAACCCGAAGAATCTGATTAACTTAACTCAACCCGAACCGACCTATTTATAATCTATTTGGTTGTTGGGTTTAAATGGTCTTTCTACGGAAGAAATCGTTGCCCCCTCGAAAGAGACAATGATAGTATTCGATCTTGAGAAACCTACTATTTTAGAACCATTCTTGTTTACGAGCCTAACCTACCTTCAGCTTGAAGTCTTTCTTTTTTTAACCTAAGCTAGAACCGCTTCGAAACTTCACTAGACCACCATCACCCCTTAGTGCTTAAAAAACGCTACTTCTCGTTCTTCTCTTGAAGGCCTTGTTTAATCCAAGTTGTAATAATAAATTGGCTTGCACGTGCTACAAGCAATAGTGGATCGTTCCATCAAATTTCTTTATATCAAACCGTGTGGAACTCACAAATTTTGACATATCTGCTTCACTTCTAGCAAATCTGTAAATAACTGAAGAACTCACACTATCGAGAGTTTTGTAACTTGTTATACGGATTTTTGACTTTTTGATGTTGAAGTTACGATACTGCTAAGACGATATAGAATACTTAGAAACTGCTACTTACACCATTTTCCCCGCTCTTTAATTAGAGTTAGTGTCCATTTAAACAACTCTTTTTAGAACAACGACAACAAACAACGTATAAAGCAAAAACGACGACCTCATGCCTACGAAACGGCTCCCAAAGACTTCTTTAGAGACCCTGTTTCATTAATATCTTTTAAACTTTTTAAAAAATTAAAAAATACAAAAGTATATTTAAAAAATATTTATAAAATTTTAAAAGCAGCATTAACATTCTTTATTTCTAAAAGATTTAATTTTAAAAGGTGGCACTAACAGTGAAGGTATATATAAAAAAAAATTAAAAATATTATTATAACAAGACAATGAAATTTTGAGACGGACAATGAATAGATTCAGACAATAGAATTAGAGAGATTGTGAAACAAGAAAGACCGACAATAAATAGGCTCAGGCAATGAAATTATGAGCCTGCGAGACGAGAAGAGGGCACAATTTCACGACCTTTTCTTAATTCTATACTTTTATTGCATAATTATATATAAATAAATAAATAAATAAATATATCTATATTTATTTATTTATTTATTTATTATTGAGAAAAATGAATAAATAAATAAATAAATAAATAAAAACAATATTGGACCCTAAAGGGAGTCCAATAGGCACCCAAAGGGACCGTCTTAATTTCGATTTCGATTTCGATTTCTTTTCCCCTAATTCCTTCTCCCTTCTCTCTCGGTCCACTTAGCTCGAAGCCCAATTTCTCTCTCTCCAGTTAAACCCTAGATCTGAATCCATCGCCGGCCCTGAAGCTCCGTCGCTGGGCTTGCAACCATCATCGAAGAACTCTTCGGCTTCCTTTTCTCCGTCTTAATTTCCGGTAAATTTCCTTCTGCCTTTCTCGCTCGATTTCTCTAGAACTTTCGTTCGCGAAAAACCTTTTATTTTCTTCGTTTTATGCCTTATGTTCTATCGGAAAACTGTATTCATATTATTTACATTGTTTCTGTTTGTGTTTGGGATTTTGGCGTTGGATTTGCTTCTCGTTTCGTTATGGTTTCATTTCATAGTTCGAATTCTAGAGGCTCAGCCGATTCTGTGTTTGGGGAATCATCGGGATTGTTTTTGTTTCTCGATTTTATGGGTTTTCCTTTGATCTGGGCTGTTTGCTGGAAATTAAGCCCAAAGCTTGATGAACCAAACCCTAGATCGTACTTCGAATTACCTTTTATTAGCCCGTGGGAGAAATTAGCGGAATTATTAAAAAAAAAAAAAGAAGTTATTTTTGACCTGGCTGGATCCCACGTGGGCTCCACGGTGGGCTGGGGGAGTTTTGCGTTTGATTAATTAAGGCTTTTTTTCAGCCATACATAAAGTGGTCTGGTTATTGGTTAGGCTTTTTTTTTTTTTTTTTTTTTTTTTTTTTTTTTTTTTTTTTTTTTTTTTTTTTTTNTTTTTTTTTTTTTTTTTTTTTTTTTTTTTCTGGCTAAGATTGACACGTCATCTTCAATGGCCCCCGTATCCACTCGTACGGCCCATTGTACACCAAGTTCGTTCTTTTACGTGTATGACTGTCAATAAAGTGTAAGTAAATAAAAATACCCTTCGACTTTAGTAAAAAAAAAAAAAATGCAAACTTTAAAGGTTTCAATAATACTTTTAATCTTTCAAAAAGTCTAAAAAATACTTTTTTTTTTTTAGTTTGAACTTCAGTAGGATGAAAACGGTTAATAATTTGTTTAAAAAATACTCTTGAACTTTTAAAAAGATTTAAAAAAATATCAACTTTCAAATGTGTTTCAAATACCCTTTAAGTTTTCAGAAGTTTCATGAGTACCCTTAAACTTTTTTAAAAATAATCTTACTGTTAGTTGTTAAAAATACTAATGAACTTTTAAAAGTAACACTAAGAGGAAAGATAATTTATGAGATGTTAGTAGATAATTTTCGTCTATATATTGATGGTAAAAAACTTTTTTAAACAAAGCTGTCAATGCTACCTTTAAAATTTCATGGATATGTTTTTCAATATACAACCTATGATGGAATCGAAAATTTCGGGATCTATTAAATACAATTGAAAGTTTAGGAGTCCATTAAACACTTTTCAAAGTTCAGAGACTGAGTAGGCTCAAATTTCAAAGGCCAACGACTAAAATCTTTGTAATTTAACCTTTAAGTGTATAGAACCATATGTTTTGTTTCAATTTCTTTAGCCTTTTCACATGTTCTATATAGCTGGTAATTCTGTATTTTTTTGCTACTATTTTCCTAGATTCATCCTGAGGTTTGCTTCACTGTTCTTGTAAATTTCTTAACTTCATTATTTTTAATCGAATGCGGTTGTTTGGCCAATACTGGACTGTTAACGGAGTTAACTCTCAAACATTCTGCAATTAACTATAAGGCCAGGCTATGTTATATCTTGTTTGTACAAATTTGAAACTTAAAGGTTTTCGTCCTTTGTTACCTCTACTTCCTGGTCGTTTCCTAATATCCCGATATTTATGCTTTCCTGTGATCTACACTTCAACTTTATAGGCTGTAGATATCCTTGTCTAAATGTAGATGGTTATTTTGTAGCAGGAATTCTTTCTTCGGGTTGTAATGGATACACCTCATGAAATGATGTTAACTCCCTATGTGGAAAAAACGCCAAACTCTGATGAATATGGTGCGCTGACCAACACAGAACAACAGCCTAGCAAAAGGAGGAAAAAGAAGTCCATAGTCTGGGAGCACTTTACCATAGAAAATGTAAGTGCTGGATGTAGAAGGGCGTATTGCAAGCAATGCAAGCAAAGTTTTGCATATAGTACAGGGTCAAAAGTAGCCGGTACCAGTCACCTAAAACGGCATATTGCTAAGGGAATATGTGCTGCACTTCTACGCAATCAGGACAAAAGTCATTTAACGCCATCGACTCCAGCTTCGAAAGGAAGTGATCCGCCAAAAAGACGTTATAGAAGTCCCAACTCATCTTATATCATGTTTGATCAGGAACGATGTTGCCAAGAATTCACTCGGATGGTTATTATGCATGATTACCAACCCCACATGGTTGAAAATACTGGATTTGTATCTTTTGTACAGAATATTCAACCGCGATTTAATGTAAGGGATTTCAACCATTTCCAAGGGGACTGCATTGGAACCTACCTAGCAGAAAAGCAAAATGTCATCAAATTAATTGAGGGTATTCCAGGGCGCATCTGTCTTTCGCTGGACATGTGGACATCGAGTAAAACTGTCGCGTATGCTGTAATAACAGGTCATTTTGTGGATAGCGATTGGAAGCTGCACCGGCGGATTCTCAGCGTGGTCATGGAACCATATCCTGATTCTGATACAGCCCTAAGTCATGCAGTTTCAGAGTGCCTTTCTGATTGGAATTTGGAAGGTAAACTATTTTCTCTCACCTTTGATCACCATGCCACTGAGTCTGCACTTGGAAATTTGAGGCCCCTGCTTGCTATCAAAAACTCCCATATCCTGAATGGCCAATTTTTGGTTAGTAAATGTATTGCACGTACATTAAGCAGTATTGCAAATGATGTGTTAACTGCGGGATCGGTCATTGTTAAGAAAATTCGGGATTGCGTAAAGAATGTAAAGTTGTCTGAGTCTAATGAAGCAAAGTTTCTTGAGCTCAAAGAACAGCTTCAGGTCCCAACAGAGAGAAGCCTGTGTCTGGACGACCTGACACAATGGAACACAACTTATTTTATGCTGATTGCTGCACTTGAGCTGAAAGAAGTGTTTTCGTGTCTGGATAATTCTGATCCTGATTATAAAGAAGTGCCAACAAGGGATGATTGGATGCAAATTGAGACTCTTTGCACATGTTTGAAAGTTCTCTTTGATGCTGCAAGCATTCTCAGCACTATAAGCAACCCAACCGTGATTACGTTTTTTCACGAAGTATGGAGGATTCACTTGGAGCTTGCTCGTGCACTTGCCAGCGAAGACCCATTCACTTGCAGCCTCTCTCAAATGATGCAAGAAAAGATCAACAAATATTGGAAGGATTGTGGTCTAATTTTGGCTGCAGCTGTAGTTATGGATCCTCGGTTCAAGATGAAACTTGTAGAGTTTAGTTTCAATAAACTTTATGGCGATGAAGCTCCTGCTTACATTAAGATTGTTGACGATGGGATTCACGAGCTCTTCCATGAATATGTCACACTTCCGTTGCCTCTAACGCCAACTTACGCCGATGAAGGGAATGTAGGAAGCAACGTCAAGTCAGAAGGACTTCAGAGTGAAAGTCTTCTGTCAGATAATGGACTCACAGATTTTGATGTCTTCATAATGGAGACTTCGAGCCAGCAAATGAAATCCGAACTTGATCAGTATTTGGCTGAGTCGCTGCTGCCTCGTGTGCAGGACTTTGACTTATTAGGCTGGTGGAAGCAAAACAAAATGAAGTATCCAACTCTTTCAACAATGGCTCGTGATATTTTATCAATACCAGTTTGTACTCTTCCCCCCGAATCGATATTTGACATGGAGATGAAGGAGATGGATTCATATCGAAGTTCATTACGACCTGCTACTGTCGAAGCAATTATATGTACACGGGACTGGATCCAATCTGATTTTGCAGAAGTTTCTGATGCACTTGTAAAAATGGAATATTAGAGCCTAAACCTTATTGTCTTCTGTGTATTTATTAGGCTGTGGAATCATCTATATCCTTTAAAATCTCTTGGCCACCATAGCTTTTGTACTCCAATTTCTTTACAGGTTGAATTGAGGTTGAAGAGAGATATTGGTCTCTGTCACCAATTGAGAGACCAGTTTTATTGGAATGAGATTTTAGCTGGTCTCTGTTCCTTGACATGTTTTTTACATTTTGATTGGTTGTCTTGAAACTGGTAATTCCCCCAATAAAAAGTGTCCCATAAAGGTGATGGAAAGGAGTTCTTGTATGTATTGTCTTTTAAAACCTGTGCCAAACATGACGTCTTTGCATAGTAACCTATGATCGTAAAATATATGTCGATGTTGTTTAACTATGTTCGTTTTGGCAAGACTCGCTCATACTCATTCGTGAGCAATTATATTTGATCTCTCTATTCTCTGTTATGATCTGACAGGCCAACAGTTACTAGAAGATCATGCTGTGATGAAAATCTTGCAAGGAACTCGAACAAATGCTAACCGATGTTTTACAAGGTACAGAATCCTCTCTATCTCTCATTCTAACTATAGCAAATGGGTTTTTGAATTTTGCCTAATCAGAGCTGTTTTCAATGAGGAAGGCCAAAGTTAAGCCTTCTAAGCCACAGTGAATGAAGCAGCATATGAATTACATCAAATGGCTTAGCAGGCCTATTTATCTTGAAATGCCGCTTTACTTTCATCACTCCTTTGTACATCTTCAAATACTTCTCTTCTGAGATAGCCTTCAAGATTGTTTTTATTTCTGGTATTTTCTTAACAGGTATCTGCACCGAAAACCGACTCCAATCTAGAACGTCGCTGAATGGTAATGAATAATTATCAGAAATGATCACCGGAACACAACCACCATAGATGGCTTCCACCACCCTCGGGCTCGCCACTTCATAGCCACTCGGGCAGAGACAAAACTTGCTTTTTCCAATCAATTTGGTGTAATTTTGGTTCTTAGGAAGGTATTCATGAACTTGAATTTCTCTGTCTTTTTCCTTCCAATGCTGGATCATGATCTTCCTTATGTATCCATGAGCTCCTCCAGCGAAGAAAGCTAGAATTGTGCGGCTTTCTGGTGGCTGGCCTAAGTCAGGTGGCCCTAAAGTTCCAGGATGGATGTTGATTTCTGGGAGTGAAATGTCTATGTCGGGACGAAAGCCTTCTGTGATGTTTGCATTGCATACTACCCTGATGAAGTTCTTGAACAGTTGGGGGTTGGCATCTGACATTTCTGGTGCCTTGAAATCACCATTAAAAGTTTAGAGGAAGCATTAGAAAAAGAAGAAACAGAGACTTGATAACAAGTTGGTTGAATCTTATTTACCCAATCATGGCATGAAACCATAAAATGATCAGCACCTTCGCTTCGGTTCCAATATGGATACCTGTTGGCAATGACTCGAATGTAATCAGTTATCACACGGTGCATCCGATCACGGTTGTAGTCGGCGGGAGAGGTAATTGGTCTGTAAATGAAATGAATGATGTTGGTAATGCTCATAGGAAGAAGAAACACATGAGCTTGATCAGGGTGGCTAGCTCTAAAAGGGCTCTTGCTGCTATCTAACTCATCTATAAATTGGCCTTCAATGGCGTATATGCTATTCAATGGACCATCATGAACCAGAGGCTGTTCCCCTTCTCTGTAACTCCATACCTTGAACCTCTGCACCATTTCTATGTGGCTTCTGCATAACATTTTGGATATATACTTTAATCATAGTTCATCAAATCACTCAAATTTTATATCATATATTCATATGTTTGTTCTTTTTTCAGTAGGAAAAACTCAACTGATGAAAAGCATAAGGATTTCGGTAAATGGAGCCTCTGGGAATGTAAGTTTCTTTCTTCTCTGATGTGAAGTTTTTCCACCGAACTGCATTTCGGATCGATGCTCGAGCTTCGGCCAAACTTGCTTCGATCATCCTCAAGCTCGTCTTCTTCTTCTGCTCCACAAACCCATTATGAAAACCAAAACACACACACACACACACACACACACAAAAGCAAAAGAACTGAAAGGGAGAGCTTTTCTTCTTTCATGCTTACTTTGATGAATATAGCTTTCATGGGCTTGTTGCCTTCTCTCATGGCAGTTATGGGAAAGAAAGATGCTAATGGAATAGCTTCAGTTACTTGTGACAGGTCAAACAATGGCGGAATAGAGAGAAACAGAACAAAAAGAAGAAGAAGGCTTGCTGGGAGTAACAAGCAGCGGAAGCTTGCCATGGCTGAACTCTTCAAGCTCTCTCTCTTTCTCTAAGCTTTTGAAAGAGAAACTGAAGAGATTGCAGGCACAAAAAGGTTAGAAATTCTTCCTTCTTCTTCTAAAATCGATGTGGTGATTAATTAATGCATTACGTTGAATGATATGGTGGAAACATTGCTTGGAAAGAGTGATGCTTGTAGACACCGGTACCTTAAATAAGAGTTCTTAAGAACTCAGATTCACAAATTTAATTAAAAATTAATCCACAAATCTATAGTTTTCTACTTCATTTTGTTTACATGAGATCATTGAACTTTAGATACCCAATTTGTGGAGATATGAAAGATATCTGAATACTCTAAACTTATTCAAGTCACTTTTGGTTTGCTCAAGATATAGACTTAAAATGTTGACGAATATTGTAGAGACAGAAGTATTTGGTTAAACGTTTTGTTTGTGATGCCAGGGAAGTGATACATGAGAAATGTAAAATTTCATATAAATTTATTAAAATAATTTTAAGTAATTAAATTTTCATTTTTTTTTTGGTAATCAATCTTAATAATTATCTTCAAATAAATAATTATAATAAATTTATATAGTAAATAGTCCGTACCATGTTAAAAATCTAATGAATATATGGTAGAGTAAATTATAATAAATAAATGAGATATATTTATAGATCTTGTACATTTATAATAATTTATTAATATTAAAAAAAGTTCATGTATAAAATAATTATTACAATAGAGGACTTAATTATAATTTATTATTATTAATTAGAATTTTAATTTGAATCAATTAGTTATCCTTCAAAATTATTATATACTAACGAATAATAAAAAAGTTAATTTAAAAAAAAAAAAAACATTACAATACAATTCATTAGAGGTGTTATGTTTGATCTAAAAATTTTTGTCTGATTGGATTCAAATAAATGAAAATTTTTCGGTTGATTCTTGAGTTAAACTTTCAAATTAGTTTAAGTTGAAAATTAGTTATTTATTTTTTATTTTTTATAATATATATTTTTTAGAGGTCAATATTAGAAAATAGAACTTAAATTTAGGATCTTGGGTCACAAAGTTCTTGATGTGGCTGCCCCCAACTTTAATTGAACTTCAAGCAATGTATAGAGATCCACAATAGGCACCAATTGTAACATCTTTGGAAATTGTATTTTTTTTTTTTATTATTTATGATAATTTAGATTTTCTTTTGATTTTGATTTTGATTTTTGAAAATTATATTTATTTTCTCACAAATTCGCTACGATCATTGAACACCTCCATCTCGTTTTCGATCAATTGTACATGATCAATCCTTTCAACGTCCCCGACCCCTTCTTTGCAAAATCATCAGCTGAGAATATCTTAGAAGTATCCTCTTTTTCAACATCCCCGACTCGTTAACACATCGGCGACCGTCAACAGCCTCATATATGGCTCAACATGGCTTTTTAGATAAGGAAATCCTTTGGCTTTCATGATCAAGTTATATATGTTAATGTTGAAAGCATCAGCTACACTATTGGAAATAAGAACAAACATTAGTAAAGGCAGCAACAACAAATTATTGGTCAATTCAAGCACAATAACGAAGAGAGAAACCCTTGTCCTCAACCATTATACATACCAAGATGCCATCTCTTCAATATCAAACAGTACGCCACCAACAGGAGCACGAAAAGCACTCCACGTGTTACAAGATCTCGAGATATGAAACTCCCTGACCTGGTACCAAGAATGCAACACATGTTGAGGATTGTTGGGAGAGGAGTTCCACATCCACTAATTCATGAGTTTATAAGTAATGAATGTATCTACGTTGGTATGCGGTCTTTCGGAGAAACCGAAAACAAAGTCATGAAAGTCTATGCTCAAAGTGGATAATATCATACCATTGTGGAGAGTCGTGATTCCTAACATGGTATCAAAGTCGTGCTCTTAACTTAGCCATGTCAACAGAATCTTCAAATGTCAAACAAAGAAGTTGTGAGCCTTGAAGATGTAGTCCAAAGTGACTCAAGTGTCAAAAAAATTGCGTATTTTGTTTGTGGGCTCTAAAGGTGTCGAGTTTCAATTAAGGGGAGGCTGTTCGAGGGCTCCATAAGTCTCAAGAGAGGCTGTTCAGATAAGCCTTTACTTCTGGTCTATCTGAGCCGACTAGAAAAGCCACCACCTACCTAAAAGATTTGTAACATCTCAATCTCAAGCTTACCGATAGTAAATATTGTCCTCTTTGGGCTTTCCCTTTTAAGCTTCCCTTCAAGGTTTTTAAAACGCGANGCAAATATTCTCTTTAGCCTTTCTCCTTCGGATTTCCTCTCAAAGTTTTTAAAACGCATTTGCTAGGGAGAAGTTTCCACGCTCCTATAAAAAATGCTTCATTTCCCACTCCAACCGATGTGAGATCTCACAACTTTCAGATTCTATCAATGTCTTACGAAAATTCTTTAGCTTCCCTTTAACACAGTTTTTCTTTCAAAACCTAGAGCTTAAGCCAGTTATCATGCATGTCTACTGGCTAAGTTCCCATATAATTACTACTCAATAACCAAAAAACTCTGTTCCTAGTAACATCAATCCTATTCCTACTTGATCCAAATTCCCCTAAAACTAATAGAACAGGTTGCAAAGATTTCAATCTAACAGTAGCAAAGAAGTACCTGCCCTCGGTTGAGAGAGTCCCACACTCGCTAATTTAGGCAATGGTCATGGTGTATAAGTAAGGCAATGATCATGGAAAAGTCCAAAACAAAGCTATAAGAACTTATGTTCAAAGTGGACAATATCATACCATTGTGGAGGGTCGTAATTCCTAACACCCTCGATCTTCATATTCAAAGTGACCACAAACTTCTTCCCTGCAATATTCTCCACTGCTAGATTGTTTCAGAAACCAACAAGACCCGATCAAGAAGCATGAAAGCCACTTCATAACCAAGTAATTGAAATATCTGGAAATCCTCACGATTCCTCGCCTCGACCGCTGGGTATAGGTCGCGCGCTTCAGCGCCATCCATTTTCGGGGCTAGTTGATTAGGCAGGTGAGTTGTTATACATTCCTTAGCCGATTTCGACTTCCTTGACCACCGTCCTGCCGTCTTAATCGACCAACACCCTTTGTAGGATCTAGGATAGCACGCAGTTAGGCTCCATAACCCGGCTTCCGTAGCCAATCTTGCACGAATAACTCGTTATCAAAAATCCTGAAACAAACAACATCAATAGCAGAGTCGAAAAGAAAAGAAAAAAAAAACCCTAATCAAACCCAGAATTAGGGTTTACATAAACCCTAAATCCATTAAACAGAATTCAAAATCCAAAAGAGGGGAAAAGAAGAAACCCCAAACAAATAACTCAACTCACTCGTAATCAAGGCTCTTAATGGGAGCAGACATTAGCCCCAACAATGGCGACCTGCGATGAAGAATTGGCAGATGATTATAATATTTATTTAAACTTGAAATATAATTTCATGAAATTAAAATTTTAGATTAAGATTTTTAAACCATTGAATAAATTAAATTATATAATATTCCTTTTTAAATATATTTGGGAATTTAGTAATTATATATTTATTGTGTCTTTTGCTTTATGTCTTTATCCAAAAATAACAATTCATTATTATTATTTTTCTTGGCTTAGGGTTGAAGATTTTTAGCCATTGATTGGTCTTATTTGGTTTATTCCATTTGTCATTTTCCTTTTTTTCTTTTTCTTTTTATTTTTAATTCTTCGAGTTCATCTGACTCTCCAATCTACTTAAATATGTGTTACAAGTTAACGACCCATGCCCAAGATTCAGCACCTGACACCTGCGAGTTTCGGGCATTCCCTTATGGTATGCACGTTACTCACTCCTCGTATGACAGTCCCACCAACCAACACAAATTCTTCGAACATGTTTTGTTCTCACTCACATGCATCTGAGAAAATGTCCCAATTGGTCACCTAACATAGAATTGATGTACATTTAACCAATGAAATTTACATGATTGAGCCACCGAAAAAAAAAAAGATGTACCTTGTTGGTATAGATAGTAACTTTCAATTGTTTCAAGTCATTTTTAGTCATTTTATATTTTGGAATGCTCTCATTCTGGAGTGATCTTGGTTCATATATGTACCCTCTTTCACTCGAATATTACATAAAATTCAATTATTATATTTAATAGATCATTTAAACCTACTCGCACTAAACTTATAATATAATCGAATAATTATAAAAAAAATATATATATATATATATATATAATTGGTCGTGGGCTTCTCATGAACAATTATGGGCTATAATTGAATTATTTGTTGAATTTTGTCCACATTTAATGTACAGCCTATCTTAGAAAATGATGCACCTTAAAAAGCACGGTTATTATTTATTACATTTACCTACCAAAAATAAGACAAAAAGCTCCAAAAATGTCCAATTCAACGATATAATTTTTTTTTTTTAATCTTATATATGACATCGAAAAAAAAAAAAAAAACATTAATGAACCGATATCTCGTTTAAATAAGAGCAACTATGGTTAAAAAACAGACTTAAAAGAATTGATAATTGTTATGTATAGCAACCGTGCACCATTCTTTTCAATGACTCAATTAAGGTTCACTAGAAGATTGAACCGACATGAGGTTAGCTCGATGTCTCGAGAAAAACTCTTTCTAAAGTAAGACAAAATTCTGCAATGAGATAAGAACTATCGAGAGGAGCAACAAACCTGAGAGAAGGATCTAGAATCTGAAAAAGTGACGGGAAGGGAAGTAGTTGATCGCGAATGCTGATCTTCTTGAGTAGTCCTAACCATCTTTTATACATCTAACCATGCAAAATTGTCAGTCATTTTGTGGCAGCCTCTTCAACTATTTTCTCAGTCAATTGGTCCTAATCTCGAGTTAATGTTCTTAATCTTTTGAGCTTTCGTACTGTCTCATATTCGTTGAGTTGACGTGAAAGAATCAATGGGAATAAATTAAAATACACAAAGTAATTTTTTGAAAAAAAGAACTCCCGTTGACTTTTCTAAGCATAATTTTTACTGAAATACTCGAGGGTATGCGTATCTATTTAATATTTTGATTTAACTATTTATCACCAAATCATAATGGGTACAGCAGCATTCAGCAAGATCCATTTTCCGCTCCCTTGTCTAAAAAAAAGTACGCATTTTTATTTGTTCTTCATCATACCCTATTGAAATTCATTGATTTTATTTGTGTTCTTATTAATAAAAGGCTAAAAATCAACCATTTATTAACACACAGAGAGAGAAAGATCCAATCCCGACGTTTTCGTGTCGGCAACACGGTTTAATCGGCTGCCGGAATAGCGACACTCAGAAAAAGTATACTCATCCGTCCAATTCCAGCTCGATTTCATCGATCACACGCCAATCACGCTGCCAAAATGGTTTGAGCATATTCCTCTCCCCGAACCTTAATCTTCCCAGTTCTTCAATTCCTCTCCCGATTTCTTTCTCTCTACATGTATTTCATGTCTACTTTCGTGGGTTCTTGCTTGATCGTCTTATTTTTCACCCAGTTTCTTTAGACCCCATCAAAGTTTTGTCCCCAAATCCACTGAAGTTCGCACGGAGTAGCTCAAATGGCGTTTGTGCTAGGTCTCGTGCTGGGTGTGTTTGTCGGATTAGGTCTTGTCGTGGGTTTTGTGAAGTCCGAGAATGCTCGGTCGAAGCGACGGGCTGATCTTGCTGCTACAATCGCTGCTTTTGCGAGAATGACAGTGGAAGATTCGAGGAAGATCTTGCCTCCTCAGTATTATCCCTCCTGGGTCGTCTTTTCCCAGAGCCAAAAGTTGAGTTTTCCTTCTAACTTTTCCCTCTTGTTTCACTTTTGGATGAAGTTCATGAGGTTTGCTGTTCATGGTGGATTGACATTGGATCTGTTGCCCCATTTTGCAGTTGACTTGGCTCAATCTGCATCTTACCAAGATTTGGCCGTATGTTAATGAGGTAGATTTTGTTTTTGTTTTTGTTTTTGTTTCTGGGTTTTGTTNCGACCACAACGACCGAATTGATTATCTTCATGCATAAGGATACCTAGTATAAAAGATTTTAAAATCATCACCAACCTCCCTTTTCCTTTTTCAGTGACCTGGAATTGAAGCCGGTTGGGATACTGGAGGTGAAACTTGTGCAGGCGAAAGAGTTAACGAATAAAGATATGATCGGAAAATCGGATCCCTATGCGGTATTATATATACGGCCGCTCCGTGACCGAATGAAAACGAGCAAAATAATTGTGAGTTATTTTACTCCTCTTTTGCTTTATCCTCTCTTTTGTTTATTGGACATGATATAAATTAAGATTGTTTCTTTTGTAGAACAATGACTTGAATCCCGTGTGGAACGAACACTTCGAGTTCGTTGTTGAAGATGAATCCACACAAAATTTGGTTGTGAAAGTGTATGATGATGAAGGACTTCAGGCTTCTGAGCTTATAGGGTGTGCTCAGATGCGGTTAAGTGAACTTCAACCTGGTAAGGTAAAGGATGTGTGGTTGAAGCTGGTTAAAGATCTGGAGGTTCACAGAGATAATAAGAACAGGGGGCAGGTAACAACACCTTGAATCTCCTCGATACTCGACACGGAAAATAAATGAATAAAACCATCAATCTGCTTAGGATGAAACTTTTGCTGCATGTTTCTAGAATCTCTTNTTCTTGATGTGTTGGTCCCTTTTTTACCTTGTTGAATTTTGTGTAATAGGCTGCTTCTGATCTGATAAAGGCTTCAGTAGAGCCTGTTCTTGAACAATATAGGCCTATCATTCTGTCATCACTCAAGTTTTCTAGGTTCACCCTTGGCACTGTGGCTCCACAATTCACAGGTTTGTTCATGTTGGGGAGGTGGGGTTGATGATTTCTCTTGTTCTGCATGGTTTTTCACTCATTGGGTTGCTTTCAATGCCGTAATACACTTGTATTTTATGTTCCTACTTCAAACGTTGGACTCTTATGTGAAGTTTGGCCTTGCAACAAGGGCTAGAGATGTTTAGAGAGGCCTAAATCCTAGTTCCTAACTTTAAAAACTTGATAACTTCGGTGACAAATTCTGTAACGGTTCAAGCCCACCGCTAGCAGCTATTGTCCTCTTTGGCCTTTCCTTTTCGGGGTTTCCCTCAAGGTTTTAAAACGCGTCTGCTAGGGAGATGTTTCCATAGCAGATATTGTCCTCTTTGGCCTTTCTCTTTCGGGGTTTCCCTCAAGGTTTTAAAGCGCGTCTGCTAGGGAAATGTTTCCNTTGTAACGGTCCAAGCCTACCGCTAGCAGATATTGTCCTCTTTAGGCTCTCCCTTTCGGGTTTCCCCTCAAGGTTTAGAACGTGTATGCTAGGGAGAGGTTTCCACACCCTTGTAAAGAATGCTCTGTTCTCCTCCCCAACCTATGTGGGATCTCACAATCGACCTCCCTCCCTCCCTTGTGGGCTCAGTGTCNGGTGTTTCGTTCTCCTCCCCAACCGATGTGGGATCTCACAATAGAGGGTCTTTCGTTCTTCTCCCTAACCAATGTGGGATCTCACAATCCACCCCCCTTTGAGGCCTAGTGTCCTCGCTTGCACTCGTTCCTTTCTCTAATCGATGTGGGACCCCCACCAAATCCACTCCTCTTCGAGGCCTAGTGTCCTTGCTAGCACATCGCCTCATGTCCACCTCCCTTTGGGGCTCAGCCTCCTCGTTGGCACATTGCCCATTTTTGTAACGGCCCAAGCCCACCGCTAATAGATATTGTCCTCTTTGAGCTTTCCCTTTCGGGCTTCCCCTCAAAGTTTTTAAAACGTGTCTACCAGGGAGAGGTTTACACACCCTTATAAAGGGTGTTTCGTTCTCCTCCCTAACCGATGTGGGATCTCACAAATTCTTCCCAAGAAACTAGTGGGGTGAGGCATAAACGTACTTACCTCAATTATCAAAAACAAAGGTTAGCATTGGTGAGGATTGTTGGGAGAGGAGTCCCACATTGGCTAATTAAGGGGTTGATCATGAGTTTATAAGTAAGGAATACATTTCCATTGATATGAGGTCTTTTGGGGAAAACCAAAAGCAAAGCCACGAGAGCTAATGCTCAAAGTGGACAATATCATACCATTATGGAGGGTCGTGGTTCCTAACAAGCATTTTGTTTGAAATTAATGGATGTTTCCTTTTTTCCTTCTTTCATTCCAAGTAATGTTATCTCTGTTCTAAAGTTTATATGAAGTTCTTGCTGTCCTATTCCATATGGCAGGAATTTCTATAATTGAAGATGGAGGAACTGATGGTATAACCATGGAGCTGGAAATGCAGTGGGATGGTAATCAAAGTATAATACTCGATATAAAGACTCGACTCGGAGTTGCACTACCAGTGCAGGTATTTCTAGCCAATCGTCCCTCACTTATGCAACGAATTGACGTTGATATCTTCTTTTTGGATGAACTAGCAATGAAGCAAGTGATGAATGAACTCTTTTTTTCCAATACTTTTTTGTAAAAAGTTGAAGCTTAAAGTTAGACAATCTTCCGAAATTCGTGTTTTAAGTACGTATACCCACGTAGACAAGATTCTCACAGGAAAGCTCATTGAGCACCGGGGGGATAATAAAGTTATGTAATAATAGATTCATCGATAATGTAATGCCCCAAGCCCACCTCTAGCAAATATTGTCCTCCTTGAACTTTCCCTTTCAGGCTTTCCCTCAAGGATTTTAAAACACATCTTTCAGAGTTACGCAACAGGACCGATACTCATCCAGATACTGTCTTCAGGGGAAGTCCAAAGAGGACAGTACCTGGATCAGTACCTGTTTGCCTTTTAACCACTTATTTTGTTCCGGGAAGTAAATAGTTACATTTGATATTTATCTGTTCAGGTAAAAAACCTTGGATTCACAGGCGTTTTCAGGTTGATATTGAAGCCTTTGGTCGACGAATTTCCGTGCTTTGGCGCTGTTTGTTTTTCTCTAAGGCAAAAGGTATCCGATAATTTTCGACTAATACATAAGGGAAAGTTCATTATAAACAAGCAGCCAATATGATGAACTATTAACCATTTCTTAACAGAAAAAGTTGGACTTTACACTTAAAGTTATTGGTGGGGACATATCAGCAATACCTGGGCTTTACAGTGCACTCGAGGTATGATCGTTGTTCGTCATCATAATCGCTGGTTTAGTTTCCCTTGTGAATGTTACGCTCTTACTGATTGTCCATGGAGATTCGAGTTTTAAATTTCGTTTCGAGATAGATTTAACATAAGGCTTATATGTTAACACAGGGAACGATTCGAGATGCTGTTGAAGATTCTATTACATGGCCTGTTAGGAAAGTTATCCCTATAATTCCTGGTGATTACAGGTATGACAAAAGGAAACGTACGAACTAGCCACGACGTCTTGTGCCTTTGCTCACTATAGGGGACTTGCATTTTTTAACTTGTTGGTCAACTTGAAACAAAAGATACCGTAGAGATAGGACAGTTGTCGTATGAGGTCTACCCTATGCTAGATGCTAAGGTGCATTATAGATCGATATGAACATCATGAGTTGTCCCGTAATAAAACCTGTTGTTGCTGGTACTTTCTTCTCGGTTCCTTCTTCCATAACCCAAGCTCGGAGAAGGAAGAGAGAAGAGTCCGACCACAACGACCGAATTGATTATCTTCATGCATAAGGATACCTAGTATAAAAGATTTTAAAATCATCACCAACCTCCCTTTTCCTTTTTCAGTGACCTGGAATTGAAGCCGGTTGGGATACTGGAGGTGAAACTTGTGCAGGCGAAAGAGTTAACGAATAAAGATATGATCGGAAAATCGGATCCCTATGCGGTATTATATATACGGCCGCTCCGTGACCGAATGAAAACGAGCAAAATAATTGTGAGTTATTTTACTCCTCTTTTGCTTTATCCTCTCTTTTGTTTATTGGACATGATATAAATTAAGATTGTTTCTTTTGTAGAACAATGACTTGAATCCCGTGTGGAACGAACACTTCGAGTTCGTTGTTGAAGATGAATCCACACAAAATTTGGTTGTGAAAGTGTATGATGATGAAGGACTTCAGGCTTCTGAGCTTATAGGGTGTGCTCAGATGCGGTTAAGTGAACTTCAACCTGGTAAGGTAAAGGATGTGTGGTTGAAGCTGGTTAAAGATCTGGAGGTTCACAGAGATAATAAGAACAGGGGGCAGGTAACAACACCTTGAATCTCCTCGATACTCGACACGGAAAATAAATGAATAAAACCATCAATCTGCTTAGGATGAAACTTTTGCTGCATGTTTCTAGAATCTCTTTGTAACGGTCCAAGCCTACCGCTAGCAGATATTGTCCTCTTTAGGCTCTCCCTTTCGGGTTTCCCCTCAAGGTTTAGAACGTGTATGCTAGGGAGAGGTTTCCACACCCTTGTAAAGAATGCTCTGTTCTCCTCCCCAACCTATGTGGGATCTCACAATCGACCTCCCTCCCTCCCTTGTGGGCTCAGTGTCCTTGCTGACACTTGTTCCCTTCTCCAATCGATGTGGGACCCACCAATCAATTCCCCTTCAAGGTCCAGCGTCCTTGCTGGCACACTGCCTCATGTCCACCCCTCTTTGGGGCTCAGTCTCCTCGTTGGCACATCGCCCGGTGTCTGATTCTAATACCATTTGTAAGGGTCCAAGCATACTACTAGCAAATATTGTTCTCTTTGGGCTTTCCCTTACGGGCTTCCCCTCAAANTCGTTCCTTTCTCTAATCGATGTGGGACCCCCACCAAATCCACTCCTCTTCGAGGCCTAGTGTCCTTGCTAGCACATCGCCTCATGTCCACCTCCCTTTGGGGCTCAGCCTCCTCGTTGGCACATTGCCCATTTTTGTAACGGCCCAAGCCCACCGCTAATAGATATTGTCCTCTTTGAGCTTTCCCTTTCGGGCTTCCCCTCAAAGTTTTTAAAACGTGTCTACCAGGGAGAGGTTTACACACCCTTATAAAGGGTGTTTCGTTCTCCTCCCTAACCGATGTGGGATCTCACAAATTCTTCCCAAGAAACTAGTGGGGTGAGGCATAAACGTACTTACCTCAATTATCAAAAACAAAGGTTAGCATTGGTGAGGATTGTTGGGAGAGGAGTCCCACATTGGCTAATTAAGGGGTTGATCATGAGTTTATAAGTAAGGAATACATTTCCATTGATATGAGGTCTTTTGGGGAAAACCAAAAGCAAAGCCACGAGAGCTAATGCTCAAAGTGGACAATATCATACCATTATGGAGGGTCGTGGTTCCTAACAAGCATTTTGTTTGAAATTAATGGATGTTTCCTTTTTTCCTTCTTTCATTCCAAGTAATGTTATCTCTGTTCTAAAGTTTATATGAAGTTCTTGCTGTCCTATTCCATATGGCAGGAATTTCTATAATTGAAGATGGAGGAACTGATGGTATAACCATGGAGCTGGAAATGCAGTGGGATGGTAATCAAAGTATAATACTCGATATAAAGACTCGACTCGGAGTTGCACTACCAGTGCAGGTATTTCTAGCCAATCGTCCCTCACTTATGCAACGAATTGACGTTGATATCTTCTTTTTGGATGAACTAGCAATGAAGCAAGTGATGAATGAACTCTTTTTTTCCAATACTTTTTTGTAAAAAGTTGAAGCTTAAAGTTAGACAATCTTCCGAAATTCGTGTTTTAAGTACGTATACCCACGTAGACAAGATTCTCACAGGAAAGCTCATTGAGCACCGGGGGGATAATAAAGTTATGTAATAATAGATTCATCGATAATGTAATGCCCCAAGCCCACCTCTAGCAAATATTGTCCTCCTTGAACTTTCCCTTTCAGGCTTTCCCTCAAGGATTTTAAAACACATCTTTCAGAGTTACGCAACAGGACCGATACTCATCCAGATACTGTCTTCAGGGGAAGTCCAAAGAGGACAGTACCTGGATCAGTACCTGTTTGCCTTTTAACCACTTATTTTGTTCCGGGAAGTAAATAGTTACATTTGATATTTATCTGTTCAGGTAAAAAACCTTGGATTCACAGGCGTTTTCAGGTTGATATTGAAGCCTTTGGTCGACGAATTTCCGTGCTTTGGCGCTGTTTGTTTTTCTCTAAGGCAAAAGGTATCCGATAATTTTCGACTAATACATAAGGGAAAGTTCATTATAAACAAGCAGCCAATATGATGAACTATTAACCATTTCTTAACAGAAAAAGTTGGACTTTACACTTAAAGTTATTGGTGGGGACATATCAGCAATACCTGGGCTTTACAGTGCACTCGAGGTATGATCGTTGTTCGTCATCATAATCGCTGGTTTAGTTTCCCTTGTGAATGTTACGCTCTTACTGATTGTCCATGGAGATTCGAGTTTTAAATTTCGTTTCGAGATAGATTTAACATAAGGCTTATATGTTAACACAGGGAACGATTCGAGATGCTGTTGAAGATTCTATTACATGGCCTGTTAGGAAAGTTATCCCTATAATTCCTGGTGATTACAGGTATGACAAAAGGAAACGTACGAACTAGCCACGACGTCTTGTGCCTTTGCTCACTATAGGGGACTTGCATTTTTTAACTTGTTGGTCAACTTGAAACAAAAGATACCGTAGAGATAGGACAGTTGTCGTATGAGGTCTACCCTATGCTAGATGCTAAGGTGCATTATAGATCGATATGAACATCATGAGTTGTCCCGTAATAAAACCTGTTGTTGCTGGTACTTTCTTCTCGGTTCCTTCTTCCATAACCCAAGCTCGGAGAAGGAAGAGAGAAGAGTCCGACCACAACGACCGAATTGATTATCTTCATGCATAAGGATACCTAGTATAAAAGATTTTAAAATCATCACCAACCTCCCTTTTCCTTTTTCAGTGACCTGGAATTGAAGCCGGTTGGGATACTGGAGGTGAAACTTGTGCAGGCGAAAGAGTTAACGAATAAAGATATGATCGGAAAATCGGATCCCTATGCGGTATTATATATACGGCCGCTCCGTGACCGAATGAAAACGAGCAAAATAATTGTGAGTTATTTTACTCCTCTTTTGCTTTATCCTCTCTTTTGTTTATTGGACATGATATAAATTAAGATTGTTTCTTTTGTAGAACAATGACTTGAATCCCGTGTGGAACGAACACTTCGAGTTCGTTGTTGAAGATGAATCCACACAAAATTTGGTTGTGAAAGTGTATGATGATGAAGGACTTCAGGCTTCTGAGCTTATAGGGTGTGCTCAGATGCGGTTAAGTGAACTTCAACCTGGTAAGGTAAAGGATGTGTGGTTGAAGCTGGTTAAAGATCTGGAGGTTCACAGAGATAATAAGAACAGGGGGCAGGTAACAACACCTTGAATCTCCTCGATACTCGACACGGAAAATAAATGAATAAAACCATCAATCTGCTTAGGATGAAACTTTTGCTGCATGTTTCTAGAATCTCTTTGTAACGGTCCAAGCCTACCGCTAGCAGATATTGTCCTCTTTAGGCTCTCCCTTTCGGGTTTCCCCTCAAGGTTTAGAACGTGTATGCTAGGGAGAGGTTTCCACACCCTTGTAAAGAATGCTCTGTTCTCCTCCCCAACCTATGTGGGATCTCACAATCGACCTCCCTCCCTCCCTTGTGGGCTCAGTGTCCTTGCTGACACTTGTTCCCTTCTCCAATCGATGTGGGACCCACCAATCAATTCCCCTTCAAGGTCCAGCGTCCTTGCTGGCACACTGCCTCATGTCCACCCCTCTTTGGGGCTCAGTCTCCTCGTTGGCACATCGCCCGGTGTCTGATTCTAATACCATTTGTAAGGGTCCAAGCATACTACTAGCAAATATTGTTCTCTTTGGGCTTTCCCTTACGGGCTTCCCCTCAAAGTTTTAAAACGCGTCTAATAGGGAGAGATTTCCACACCCTTATAAAGAAGGCTTCGTTCTCCTTATAAANTTGTCCTCTTTGAGCTTTCCCTTTCGGGCTTCCCCTCAAAGTTTTTAAAACGTGTCTACCAGGGAGAGGTTTACACACCCTTATAAAGGGTGTTTCGTTCTCCTCCCTAACCGATGTGGGATCTCACAAATTCTTCCCAAGAAACTAGTGGGGTGAGGCATAAACGTACTTACCTCAATTATCAAAAACAAAGGTTAGCATTGGTGAGGATTGTTGGGAGAGGAGTCCCACATTGGCTAATTAAGGGGTTGATCATGAGTTTATAAGTAAGGAATACATTTCCATTGATATGAGGTCTTTTGGGGAAAACCAAAAGCAAAGCCACGAGAGCTAATGCTCAAAGTGGACAATATCATACCATTATGGAGGGTCGTGGTTCCTAACAAGCATTTTGTTTGAAATTAATGGATGTTTCCTTTTTTCCTTCTTTCATTCCAAGTAATGTTATCTCTGTTCTAAAGTTTATATGAAGTTCTTGCTGTCCTATTCCATATGGCAGGAATTTCTATAATTGAAGATGGAGGAACTGATGGTATAACCATGGAGCTGGAAATGCAGTGGGATGGTAATCAAAGTATAATACTCGATATAAAGACTCGACTCGGAGTTGCACTACCAGTGCAGGTATTTCTAGCCAATCGTCCCTCACTTATGCAACGAATTGACGTTGATATCTTCTTTTTGGATGAACTAGCAATGAAGCAAGTGATGAATGAACTCTTTTTTTCCAATACTTTTTTGTAAAAAGTTGAAGCTTAAAGTTAGACAATCTTCCGAAATTCGTGTTTTAAGTACGTATACCCACGTAGACAAGATTCTCACAGGAAAGCTCATTGAGCACCGGGGGGATAATAAAGTTATGTAATAATAGATTCATCGATAATGTAATGCCCCAAGCCCACCTCTAGCAAATATTGTCCTCCTTGAACTTTCCCTTTCAGGC
This sequence comes from Cucurbita pepo subsp. pepo, assembly GCF_002806865.2. Classification (NCBI taxonomy): domain Eukaryota; kingdom Viridiplantae; phylum Streptophyta; class Magnoliopsida; order Cucurbitales; family Cucurbitaceae; genus Cucurbita; species Cucurbita pepo. Next base: position 8,784,692 of record NC_036648.1, on the reverse strand, counting down.
TTTCCCTCAAGGATTTTAAAACACATCTTTCAGAGTTACGCAACAGGACCGATACTCATCCAGATACTGTCTTCAGGGGAAGTCCAAAGAGGACAGTACCTGGATCAGTACCTGTTTGCCTTTTAACCACTTATTTTGTTCCGGGAAGTAAATAGTTACATTTGATATTTATCTGTTCAGGTAAAAAACCTTGGATTCACAGGCGTTTTCAGGTTGATATTGAAGCCTTTGGTCGACGAATTTCCGTGCTTTGGCGCTGTTTGTTTTTCTCTAAGGCAAAAGGTATCCGATAATTTTCGACTAATACATAAGGGAAAGTTCATTATAAACAAGCAGCCAATATGATGAACTATTAACCATTTCTTAACAGAAAAAGTTGGACTTTACACTTAAAGTTATTGGTGGGGACATATCAGCAATACCTGGGCTTTACAGTGCACTCGAGGTATGATCGTTGTTCGTCATCATAATCGCTGGTTTAGTTTCCCTTGTGAATGTTACGCTCTTACTGATTGTCCATGGAGATTCGAGTTTTAAATTTCGTTTCGAGATAGATTTAACATAAGGCTTATATGTTAACACAGGGAACGATTCGAGATGCTGTTGAAGATTCTATTACATGGCCTGTTAGGAAAGTTATCCCTATAATTCCTGGTGATTACAGGTATGACAAAAGGAAACGTACGAACTAGCCACGACGTCTTGTGCCTTTGCTCACTATAGGGGACTTGCATTTTTTAACTTGTTGGTCAACTTGAAACAAAAGATACCGTAGAGATAGGACAGTTGTCGTATGAGGTCTACCCTATGCTAGATGCTAAGGTGCATTATAGATCGATATGAACATCATGAGTTGTCCCGTAATAAAACCTGTTGTTGCTGGTACTTTCTTCTCGGTTCCTTCTTCCATAACCCAAGCTCGGAGAAGGAAGAGAGAAGAGTCCGACCACAACGACCGAATTGATTATCTTCATGCATAAGGATACCTAGTATAAAAGATTTTAAAATCATCACCAACCTCCCTTTTCCTTTTTCAGTGACCTGGAATTGAAGCCGGTTGGGATACTGGAGGTGAAACTTGTGCAGGCGAAAGAGTTAACGAATAAAGATATGATCGGAAAATCGGATCCCTATGCGGTATTATATATACGGCCGCTCCGTGACCGAATGAAAACGAGCAAAATAATTGTGAGTTATTTTACTCCTCTTTTGCTTTATCCTCTCTTTTGTTTATTGGACATGATATAAATTAAGATTGTTTCTTTTGTAGAACAATGACTTGAATCCCGTGTGGAACGAACACTTCGAGTTCGTTGTTGAAGATGAATCCACACAAAATTTGGTTGTGAAAGTGTATGATGATGAAGGACTTCAGGCTTCTGAGCTTATAGGGTGTGCTCAGATGCGGTTAAGTGAACTTCAACCTGGTAAGGTAAAGGATGTGTGGTTGAAGCTGGTTAAAGATCTGGAGGTTCACAGAGATAATAAGAACAGGGGGCAGGTAACAACACCTTGAATCTCCTCGATACTCGACACGGAAAATAAATGAATAAAACCATCAATCTGCTTAGGATGAAACTTTTGCTGCATGTTTCTAGAATCTCTTTGTAACGGTCCAAGCCTACCGCTAGCAGATATTGTCCTCTTTAGGCTCTCCCTTTCGGGTTTCCCCTCAAGGTTTAGAACGTGTATGCTAGGGAGAGGTTTCCACACCCTTGTAAAGAATGCTCTGTTCTCCTCCCCAACCTATGTGGGATCTCACAATCGACCTCCCTCCCTCCCTTGTGGGCTCAGTGTCCTTGCTGACACTTGTTCCCTTCTCCAATCGATGTGGGACCCACCAATCAATTCCCCTTCAAGGTCCAGCGTCCTTGCTGGCACACTGCCTCATGTCCACCCCTCTTTGGGGCTCAGTCTCCTCGTTGGCACATCGCCCGGTGTCTGATTCTAATACCATTTGTAAGGGTCCAAGCATACTACTAGCAAATATTGTTCTCTTTGGGCTTTCCCTTACGGGCTTCCCCTCAAAGTTTTAAAACGCGTCTAATAGGGAGAGATTTCCACACCCTTATAAAGAAGGCTTCGTTCTCCTTATAAAGAATGATTCGTTCTCCTCCCCAACTGATGTGGGATCTCACACTCATTCAATTGGAATTGGTTTTTGAACCTAGTTTTTCAAGTATAGAAAGCCACAAAACCCGAACGCGTAGTTGTTGATGGGAAACAATTAAATTGCTCGTTAAATGAATCTTTTGCTTATTGGTGTCAATATCTGAGTCCACTCATCTACTTTATACTAAACGTCTTTATGTACTATCCACCTTTAACGTTCATGATACTCGTATTTCCCTACGTAATACGCTGATTAAATCAAAACGACGTAAAGCAATCCCTTGATTCTGCTAAGAAGACTTCCTGTTTCTCTATATGATATGTGCATTCCTTTTGTGATTTTCTGAATGTCTGTCTATATAAGGTGCACTTGGAGCTCCTATACTGTCCGTTCGGTATGGAAAATGGGTTTACAAATCCGTTTGCCCCCGATTTTTCAATGACTTCCTTGGAGAGTGTACTAAAAAGTCGAACAAATGGAACGGAAGCTACCGAAAGCGAACAAGCTGCCACACAGAAGAGGAAGGAGGTTATTATTAGAGGAGTACTTTGTGTGACAGTAATATCTGCAGAAGACTTGCCTGCAACAGACATGGTAGGAAAATCTGACCCATATGTTGTACTCACCATGAAAAAATCAGAAATGAAGAACAAAACAAGGGTAAGGCTCCTACGCTGTTGGCCCTCTCATTCTCCTTATGTGATCCTTGGCTTAAAATGGTGTCTTATTTAATCCTTGGTTTCTTTTTCAGGTTGTGAATGAGAGCTTAAATCCTGTATGGAATCAGACATTTGACTTTGTTGTTGAAGATGGATTGCATGATATGCTAATTGCTGAAGTTTGGGATCATGACACTTTTGGGAAGGTCAGGCATCACTCTATTATTATTATTGCCTATTTTTCGCGTTTCGTTTTGTTAGATCTGACATCGGTGGCAGACGGAGAACAAAACATTCTTTATAAGGGTGTGGAAACCTCTCCCTCGTAGACGCGTTTTAAAACCTTGAAGGGAAGCCCGAGAGGGAAAACCCAAAAAGGAAAATTTCTGCTAACAGTGGGCTTGAGCTGTTACCACCTTTCAAGCTAAAATGTTGTTATACAGATGCTTTGATTCTTTTAAATTTTTAAAGTATCAAACCATCCACCTTTGAGATGGTAATTGGTGTCGTGTCTATGAGCTCTACTCGAATTGATATCTTTTTAACTTGTTTATATGTTCCTTCTCTTTTGACTGGTAGAGGTTTTTCGTCAAACTTACTTTTGCCTATGAGCCACCTCTACTTCATGTTATAGTGATGACGATGTTTCTCGAACTTATCGAAACTTACTCTTAACTAACATTGATTTGTTGGCTCAATCAGGATTATATGGGAAGATGTATTTTGACACTTACAAGAGTAATACTAGAAGGAGAATACAAGGAATCGTTCGAACTCGATGGAGCCAAGTCAGGGCGGTTAAACTTACACCTCAAATGGATGCCGCAACCGATCTACCGTGATACCTAAGCAATCCGTACCAGTAGAGTTTGGGCATGTACTATACCTACTCGAGCGAAACGCGTGAAGATTGTATATAAAATTGTTCCATACACCTTGGGGCTATCCAGACCACTGAGTTATGAAGAGAAGGGATTCCAAGCAGATGAAAGAAATAGGCAATGCCTTTGTTTTTTTGCTTTCCATGTTAGGATCTATGGTACTTTGAAGTGACAAGAACTTGAAGGAATTCTGAAACCTTTTTAGGTGTACTTATGTTTGGTTTAGTTTGAATATCTCATTCTTTGTGAGTCTAAGTTTGAGTCACCATGGTGCTATCAGTTCATGATTTTCAAGGCTAGCAATTTGGAGTGAGATATTCATGCCCTACATAACAAAGCGTTGGATAAAAGAATTGTCCTAGTGGCCATCCAAATTTTTTAAGTTTTAAACCGCCATACGTCACAAGCTAGATCATGATCGTATGTTTTACTTGAGATATCCATTAGACGGAGACGTGTCCGTTTCTCCCACCTATTTCATTTTCTATTTTCACGAAATTCTTCATTTACTTTTGCGGGGATGAGAACAGGAACTCTCTGTAGAAATTTGCGGGGATCGTGTTCCCCGCACGTAATTTTTCTTCATTTATTATTCTTTCTAAAAATAGTTATTTAAACTTTTTCATTTTTTCGATATAACCTTTCATTACAAAAAATTTTAAAAAAAACTCTTAAAAATCAATATATTTCATAAGCAAAGAAATATATAATATGCTACTCACATCATTTCTAAAAATTGATTTTAGTATCACGATAGTCTTTAACAATTAAAACAAATCTACAAAGTAGTCTTATTGTGATGTCCCACATTAGTTCGGGAGGAGAACAAAACACTCTTTGTAAAGGTATGAAAACCTTCTCTTAGAAGATGCGTTTTAAAGCCTTGAGGGGAAGCCCGAAAAGGAAAGCCCAAAGAGGAAACCTTCCCTTAGCAAACGCGTTTTAAAGCCCAAAGAGGACGTGGGTCTGCTATTTAAAGTCCAAAAGAGGACAATATTTGCTAGCGGGGAGACGGAGACCATTTATCCAACGGAAAAAAAATGTTCCCCACTCGTTCTCTATTCCCCTGTCTAAACGAGAAGTCTCCTTCCTATTTAGTTCTCTATTCCCCTCTCTAAACGAGAAATCTCCTTCCTATTTAGGGCTGGTCCTCGCAGGATCGACGTAAAATGGACATCCCTTTTAATATTAAAAACAAGTTAGAAACCTTTACTATACTTGCTTTGAACAACTTGGGCTAGGGAAAAAAACCAATACAGAATTTCGTCTCAATGAAGACATTATAGTACACATGGATCAAAAAATGGAATTTATTCTGGAAGTTTAAGAACAAAGGCTAACCTTATATATCTCTGTACAATTATCAACTCAATTTTGACCCAAGCCTACAGATCTTTCGGCCAACATCGCCAGTAAAATTCCTGAGAACTGTTGGGCAAACACCTATCTCTGCTACCAATCACCAATATACTTCTCTGGGAAAGCAATGGAGTACAGACACAACAAAAAGATTAATCATGTGGTCTATTACAACGTCTCTTATTTAGATCTCTACCAACTGAAAACGATGGCAGATTAGTCTCAGCTTTGAGTTCAGAACGGCATCGATCCATCGGAAGCTACATCGTTTCAATTTCCTTTCTACGCAGAAGGGCTCTCAAGATTGTAAAACCAGAAATCAAAGCAATCTGCAAATGCTCACAGCTACTTGTTTTTATGCAGATCTGACCCATTTTACGTGTATTTAAGTTGGCGTTAACCGACAGTCTCATGCTTCGGCTAAGCCGAAACTCAGACTCTACATTCCCGCTCAGGATGGTTTCCTTGTCGAAAGAGAGGACGGTCATCGTTAGACTGAGATGGTCATTCCTCACTGGGTAGTCTTCACCTCTTAAAGTAGCTACTATGCTTCCACCATATGCCATTTGTCCTGCTCCTTCTATACGACCGCCATTGGCTACGAGCTTCACTCGCTTACCTATCGATATGGTATCTTCAAGCTTCACACCATAATAGCAATTTCTCTTGAAAGATATCAGAGAAAGTCCAATTCCAGGATGGCTGTGCTTAATGTTCCCCAGCTTAGCATTACTATGAACAGTGTATATCCTATCTGTACCAGAAGATTGAACATCTAGACCTAAAGTATAAGAAGATCCCCTAGAATCCATGTAAGAGGCAGCACACTCAGATTGAATGTTAAAGAAACGCTTATCTTTACTCACCTGCCCAGTGACTGAGGTAAAAACATTTTTGTTCATCTCCATCGCTGTTTCGAGATTTATCCCATCGAAGCCTACATCATGATCCCATCCTTGTGGGTCAAGAACAGGTCTCACAATCCACTGATCATCTACTGCGATGCAACGATATCTATGAACAGGACAATCTGAGTCGAAACTGGGTGGGACAGCCATATCTGGAAGCAGAACAGCTTCCGCCTCGGGCGATGCCTGCAAATCACCATTATTATCATTGTGTTCCGAGTCTCTATGTTTTAAAAGCTTGATTTCCTTCCTCCTTTGATACTCTTCTCTTAGCTGTTTCTTTAAATATAGAGTTTCCCTGTATTCCAGCTCATCCAGGTATTCCTTTTTCTGTGAGTTCGACAGCTTCTCGAATTGGGATTTTGTCAGAATGCGAATCGAAGGTAGATCATCGTACTCATCTTCTTCATTGTCCCTGATTAGAATAGCTTCAATGTCATAGTCTACATCTGATGGACTTGTCGTATTTCGGCGCCGTAAAATAGATGAGAGTAAGTGGGGAAGTGAAGGCAGCCGGGTATTAGCAGCTAATGGCCCTAGCTCAATGCAATTTTGAAATTTCAATAGGGTATTAATGCTGCCCAAAACTTTATAACAAATGCACAACAACAAGAAATGTGATCTCCAGGCCTGCCCATTTGGAAGAACTTTTTCTCCCATAATATTTTTCTTACACTGAGGATGGTTCTCGACCAAGAGAACGGGATTTTCAAGTCTTGGGTCCGACAATGCCTGATGTATATTTTGCTGCAAAAGCTCTGAGCAATGGGACACATATGATTCGAAGGAGACAGGATATCCATCAGGTCCTTCTGGAAGAGCTGAGGAACAATGTGTCAAGACTAGGATGGTGTTGAACCAAATTGCAGGACCAAAGACCTCATTTATTAGCTTCATTAAAAAGTAGTCAGCATGATTCTTGTTTATGAGGTCAAGGCGCTCAAAGTACAAAACAATATCTGGTGGGGATTTCCTTATATATCTCTTCACAGAAAACAAGATTTTCTTATTTCTCTTCATATTTCCCGAGGACGATTGGGAAAGACCGGGGGTATCAATGAAGGATACTTTAATCCCATTGATCGTTCCCACAATCTCCTGAATACGATCGGTTGCAGGTTGAAATGCATCAGTTGCAGTTTTTGCTTGATCAAAGAGGGAGTTTATTGTAGCACTCTTGCCAACTCCTGTTTTTCCCAATACAAGTACTCTAAATGTGAAGCTTGATTCTGGTATCCCAGCTGCTTCTTGTTCAGCTGCTTTTTCTCTGGCTTTGCCTCTTTCAAGATTTACTCTTTTGAGGTCGGATTCTCCTACCTGTATCAAAGTTGCTAGATGTATTCGATACAGGACCTTTTCCACTAGCAAATTGTTCGATGTCTGCCCGATTCTCTGCAGAAGTCGAAAGAACTGAACTTGGAGGTCCTCAATCATTGTCAACACATCCACCTTTACCCTGTTAGAGCTATGTTGAGACTGTTCCAGGGCCAAATCTTCTTGATTCTCCAAACTACCGCCAGAGTCTGATGTATGAGGGGCAGTGGGCGGTACAATAGTGGTTGCTTGAGCAACTTCAAAAGATAATGTGATGCTATTATAGAATTTGCAAACTTGGAAAAAAAAAACAGAAACGGTTTATAAAGCAAGTTTACATTATTCTACAGTAGAATGTAGCTCATTCTAAGCAGCTTTAACAGTAAAGAATTCTTCAATAAAACCATTTTCTCTGATCAGCGACCAAATAGCACCATCAACATTATATTTCTACCCTGTGACTCATTGGGACAAATTGGTTGACAGAGAAGAACATTAATGTTAAAGCCAGGCATAAACTTGGCCATTAAAAAAAGTTCAGAAAGCTCAGTAGTTTAGCCTACATCTAGCCACAAATAACAGAAGTGAAGCCAAACTACCACGAAGGCTGCTGGGGTACAAGGATAAGAGATAACAGAATATGAATCTCTACAAGTGATGAACATAAATATATATGTTTCTTGAATCTTTACAAATGGTGACCATAAATAGTTAATTAACTCATTTGTTAATGAAATACAAATAACAACCAAATCAGGCAGGAAGAAAAAATTCAAACAACTAAAAGTATTGATAAAAAAAAGGAACTATAAATGTATTGATGACCAACAAAGAACTCTGCCAAAATGACTCAAATCTTTAGCAGCAGATTTGGAAGGCCCTTATCGATATTCTCAATTTTCTCAAGATGGTACCAAAAGTCAGTAAAAGAGTCATTTTCAATAGGGGTTCATTTTTTTAGGTCTATGACAAGTTCATGTTCATGGCTAATCACTATATGGGTGTATTTTCTGTTTTGTACTTTTTTTTCACTCTAGTATTCCTTGATCTTTTATGCCTTCGAGAAATTGTTTCTAGTTCAATCTTTTTATTTAAATACTACTTTGGTCCCTACATTTTCGAAATGTTCATTTTGGTCCTTGTACTCTCAACTTTAGATCATTTCATCTCTGTACTTTCAAAATGTCCATTTTGATCTTGAACACTTAAAAAACGGATCATTTTTTAAAGTACAGGGACCAAACTGAACCAAAATTGAAAGTACAGGGACCAAAATAAACCGAAATTGAAAGCACAAAAACTAAAATAGTATTTAAACATTTTTTTTTTTTTTATAAGAAGAAGATTAAAGGACCCCACTCCGCTGGCATTATGCTTAGGACCCAACATACTAATCTCCTAGGAACTTCACACACTCCAAGGCTAGCACCTAGTGACACCATATATTTCAAAGTTTTCTATCTAGAGGCTTGGAATCCAAGACCTTAAAGACTCCAGCATAACCATCAAGACTACACTTTTTGTGCGTGTGTGTGTATGTGGCGGTGGCGGTGGCGGTGGCAGTGGGGAAGTTTAAATTCCAAGAAGTTCCCAGGGAACCAGAGCTTCATTGTGTTCCAAAATTTACAAAAAGCAAAGGTACATAGAACATCAATCCTTCACTATTGTGTAAAATATATCCCTTAATAGTTTAGACCAACAATGATAATTTCAATGTGGCAGCATCCTTACAAGAGATCCTGTTGAATAAGTAAACTAAACAAGCTATGAATTTTCTCAAAATCTATGGAATCAGCAGAGGCAAGAAAATTTTGAATCTAAAACAAAAACAAATTCATCAATTAGACTGATATGTACCTTCACCATCTTGGTCTTCATCCACGTGTTCTTTATTTTCCTCACCAAAGAAACTGTCACTCCCCAGTAATGGTCTTGATGAAACCACTGACTTGGATAATAATTGAGAAAACAACCAGTTTCTAACACCCTTCATTCTGCCTGCAAAATATTAAAAAGGAATGGAAGAAAAACTTTCTAATTTCAAAATTTCCTACACTAGTATTAACTGAAAATACCATGGTTCATGTGTCTTATCAATTGATCACACCTCCTAAGTCCACCAAATGAGAAGAAAAATAACACAAATTATTTGCATAAAATGGCTTGACCTTGGGCAGGTCCAATCTTGTAAGCACTTGCTGATGACAGACAAAGGCCCTCCCTTCCTCGGCAATATAGATCATCCCAGTAAAAATGGCTACCATTTAGACCCAACAAAAGTTCACCACATCAAAAAACAAACCTAAAGATTCTTGTCCCACCTCATCCCCAGTAATAAATGTCGATCCCATTAACCCCTTGAACTACCTCTACGAGAACTTTTTAAGTCAATAAAGTCGTGTGCCTAAAACATCCCGGTTTCCCTTCAGTCCGCTTCAAAAGTCTATCCACCTTGAATTAATGTGAAGTCCTCTGTAAAGACCCGGAACATATTTCCTTTAATCAAGTTCAAAACTACATCCACCCTTTTCCATCTCTTCCAAGTTCCCAAAAAAATCATCACAAAAATTTTTCCTACCACAACTAGAAACGATATGAGAGAGTTCACAAGATCTAATCCAAAGGGGCCAAATAATGTTATGTCCACTTCTCTTCAATAGACGAGCACTTTCCCTTTACATCCACTATTATCAACTTCAATCCAAAAAATCTTGTAATCCATCTGACAAGATCTACCCTAATAATCCAAGACATCATGAGGCAAAAAGACACCAAGAGTTACTAAAAACTCAACGGATACGACTCGACATTTTCCAAGATATGCATGTCCTTAACCATCACCACAAATCCTCATTCTTTTATCTTTCCCTACCCTCTATTCGCACTTCCAAGCTCAACGACACAATAAAATACCTTCTAAACAGCAACCTATATCCAGTTCAACTATACTATATACTCACCAGATTTTTCCATTGAATACGTAAAAATAAGAACAATAAATTCAGCTAAATTGTGAAAGAAAGAGATAAATTCTCACCTCAAACAAGAAAACACCAGTGAAATCAACCCGAATTCAATCAAACAAATCGTCGAAGCGATAGCATCAGCTCAACTTCTCCAAGAACCAAGCCAAAGTTGAGCCAATATTACGTTCACAACCCAATTACAGAACTTCCTGTCGGAAACCGACCAACAAAGGTCCGGCCGATTGAGATTCCGATTCCGATTCCGATTCCGATTGACGAGTACGGTGAGGACAAAGGAGCGAGCAAAATTGCGAGGGCTAAGGCGAGAGAGAAGGGATAAGACAGAAACACAATTTGGAAACTGAAATGAAACGGAAGCACAAGAGAGGACAACGGGTAACTATAAGGTGCGGAAAGAACCATGATAGTTTAATTTTAAAATGCGACACGTGGTAAGAATGTGATTACGATGAGTATGGCTGCACACGATAAATACCTGGAAGGGTAATGAAAGACACGTGGTGGAAGGAGAGAGGTCAATGCAATATCACTTTTTGTATTTTTCTTTTTTAAAGAAAAATCCATTAAAAAATATTTAAATTTCAAATTTGATTTTTTTAATTCAATAAGGTAAGAAATTAAAGGATTAATTATTGATGTCTTAATTCAATGGATTAATTATTAGGGTATTAATTGATGTCACTTACTAAATTTTACATAATCTTATCATTCTAATAAGTATAATAATAACTCTTTTAAGTATATAAATGTATATAATGTAAGTTATTTAAATGTTTAGGGCCTACTTAGATGTATACTGATTAAATTTCAACCCGTTATCCGTTTACTAACGTTTTTACTTTTCTTAAGTGTTTTAGTATTTGAATTTTTTATAAAAAACTTTATAATAAACTCTCAATTATTTTAAATATATCGATAATTAAAATTGTCAAAAGTGGTAATCCACCATTATATACATTTAAGTAGGCTATAGATTTTGTGAAGCGAGTTTGATAACTCACATTCCCGGACCGTTACAAACGTCTAACTTACAAGCCTAACATAGGAAAGTTTATTCTTATCAAATGTTTTAGGGTAAGAGACCAATTATTATCAGACTTCTAAACTACACGCTCTCGAACTATTGAGTGTCGACGTTCATGTACAACCTGTTTTTTAGAACAAAATGAAGCTGTTTCCCTAATGAATAGTTTTGAAAACGAAAACTGAATATTTCCAATCCGATCTACCAAAGAAAGCATCTCGGTTCCCGATCACATAAAAAGAGTCGATTTCGACTTGATTGTACAATTTAATTTCAAATGCTGTAAAATTCTCCCTTTTTTCGATTTCGACTTGTAGGGTTCATAGCTGACAACAAAGTTCAGATAGAGATATTCAGAAAGCTCAAAGGGTGTGATCAACAAGAACTTGGAATGTACACACAAGTTTATAGGGAACTCTTTCTTCATCAACAGCAAAACTCGACTTTGAACACAGCTTTTTTGCAACTTTTTTGCAACATATGTCAACAGAATCAGACTGAACATGTCATAAACGTTCATATGTTCATGTCAAGAAATAGATTAATCAGAGACAGAATCAATGGAGACTTAAATTCATCAGTATTAATCACGTGTAATAAAAAGACTGAAGAGGCAGCCTTTCATTGTACTGTTACTGTTTCATGTTTGAATTAATAGGTGGTTCTCCACCAAAAAAAATGATGGATAAATTTCAAAATCGGAAGCCCGGGACACGAAGAACCCGAAATTCTTAGAGATATCTAAAGAGAGAGAGAGAGAGCTCTAAAATTAGATTTTTCATACCTCTTCTTCATGGTATGTGAAGAGAGATCAGTTGTCTGCTGAGCCACAACTCCATGTACTGAAACACTCCATGGCAAGTCACCAACATTACTTGATTAGTAGTGAAAAGGGAGTTAGAAAAAAGTACCAGAAGTTCCCTTCAAATAGTAGGGATCTGACAATGATCCTCCCCAAAAAGTTTGGGCACGCCTGGATCTTCTACTAGAATGTGTAGGCATCCACTTAGAGCTCAGCTTGTCACTGAAAACAATATCGATTCCTGGCTTCAATGGAAAACAAACATAATCGATCGAGTTTCAACCGATCTAGTCCCATAATCAAGTTATGAAGCATTCTGTTTCTCACTTGCTTTGTAATAGAGCATCTTCTGCACATAAAACATCATGTATCCTTGTGCAGCCCTGACGATGTTTTCGTTGACTTGGGTAATCCAAGCATCGTCGCACTTATACCATTGATTACTTAGCCGCAAGTAGGTCACGTAATGACCAGCGTCTAATTTTCCTTTGTGAGTGATAACGGCAAACAACTCGAACTCAGACGATGTCTCGTTACAACCATCTTGTTCATCTCCATCGAAAGGAAAAATCCTATTACCAAATCGATTTCTCAAGATTGAAGATGAGAGATAGGGTGCCATGTCTAAAGAAAACGGAAACTGCAAATATCGGTCCACCTTCCTCGACATTTTTCGAACTGAAGAATGCTCAAATCTTTTAATGTGGAAACAAGAAACTAATGGAAGCTTTCTTATGGACATCTGTTTGAGCGATTCCTGCCGCACTTGACACTGTTGGCAGAAGAATTTTTGGTCGGACCCGAGTTTTTCGGGTCTAGTGAATTGATCCAAACAACCCACCAGGGAAGATAGTCGCTGGTTTTGGCTCGAGTTCATGCAATCTGCCTCGCCATTGCAAGGAAGATTGGACCTTGTGGCCGCCATCTTCGCAGATCCCGCTAGATTTGGTTCCAAATCCAAAGAGATGTCTACACATGGATCATAAGTTGTTGATGTAAAACCACATGCCATACACATGACATCAGATCGCAGTATGCCAGAAAATACTCTATGAGCAATACAACAGTCTCCATTGCCTGCACTGGAAAAGAGACAGGGATAAGTCATTCAATACTATAATGAAATAATATTCTAAAATCAGAATTATTCTCATACACCAAAATCAGAACTTAATAGTTAAATGCTGCGCTAAGACAAAATCTAGAAGACAGCGGCATAAAAATTCATTTCAAGTAAGCTTAACTCCATAAACCACAGCCATCTAACATGAATGAAGTGTACGGAGCCTTAGTTTTATGACGATGCCAATGCAAATATCAATCTAAATGATTTTTCTAAAAAACCATGATAAAAGAAGCTCAAAATTTATTCGAATTCGTCAATACGTTTCTCGAGCGAGTTATGCTTATAATTAATATCTTTATTCATATTGGAAACTTTGACATTAATGGAGGATTGTTTAGGAGATTTTCCAGGAACCAGTGATCCTTAACAAACCTGGTCTGACCTTTCCTCATGAATGGGTTCATAATTGTCAATGTGTTCAGCTCAACAATGCAAATTGGACTCGAACAAAGGGATTTTTAGCGTGAGAAAAACGTGAGGTGGTTGATCCTACTAGTAACTCATAACCAAGTTGGTTGAGAAAAAGTTGACTTACAAGTGAGAAGTAGAAAAAACCATCAAGCCAGCAGGTTCAGTTTGGAAATTAGCCCTAAATCTTTGAGCACTTGTCAACTCCTAGAGCAATAGCAACATTCCTAGACTCAAACCCTGCAGTTAAATTTTACGGTTACTTCCCAACTTTATACACATCACTATGAATTATCTTGGCTTGGGAAAAAACACACGCTGATATACATAAAATAAGGTGATCATTAAAAATCAGTTTAAGCTGATCGTCTTTCTTATATGCAATGCAGCAAATTTCATTCACATGATATGCCTTTGGGTTATCCATCGACTGTTGACCGGGCTTTTCGAGTGAAAATATAAAAATACCCACTTAAGCAGCTAAGGATTTTCCCACCATTCAAATGAGACATCTTATCCAAGAAGTCAGTTGGAGATGTACAACCAAGCTATTTAATGATGCAGAGTAACTGACAAGCCTTATCATGGACAGCCGATACAATTAGTAACTTTTCCAGCCTCAATTCACCTATCTGAATGCCTGGCAGAACTGGCGAAGCCAGGAAGGGTCAATGGATGGGGACAATTAGTCTTTGGTTAGATGTAGTTTTCAAAACAAGTGTTGCGGCACCAAAATCAGTAGGATTTCATTGATGGTAAAAAGCCAAGAGTATGGAGCTCACAACTCAGTAACAGAGAATCACACGTCTAGATGATAGTATTAGAAAGGATACATAACATTTCAACTTCACGAGGAGCATTTCGTGCAATAAAAAAAGTGTTCGAGAAGTGCCTAAAGGCTTGTTTGGGAGTGACTCTAAGATCGTTGAAATTGCTTTCTCATGTTCAAAATCACTCTAAAAACATGTATTTGATTCTTCGAAATCAATTAAATACTCGATTTTTCACTTCTAAACATAATTTCATGCCAGCGAAATCAACTTTAAATGAATAAAAGCATATTTGAACATAACAAAAATGATCCTGACTATTTCAAAATCACTTCCAAACATGTTCTAGATCACGGAGGGAAATGTAACAATGAAGAATACATAAAATCCATGCCCGGGAGGCCGATACAGGGCCGTCATCAAGGTTCCGCACATAATTTGGTATTTACAAGAACAAAGTATCATAAGNAAAAAAAAAAAAAAAAAAAAAAAAAAAAAAAAAAAAGCATATTTTGCAACAAACTAAACTTGAAAATGATTCTGTTCTTTGACTTTCAAACAGCAACCAGTGCAAAAAAGAAAACAGGAAATAACAAAAGGAGAGAGAGGGGGGGAGAAAAAGTAAATACAACATGTACATTGTGTGAAAAGGATCTTAAAGCAAACAGAACATTGAAAAGCAGGAATTTACCTTGACTGTAAGGTTTTCGCCGATCTTTGTCTACCTTTTCGTGGATGCCTTCGAGAATAGAGATGAAAAATTCGTGTGCATCTTGTTGTTCATAACTTGCGAGGTTTGCAGCATGTTGCCACCAGCTGCAATGAGACAACAATTGAGTGAATTGGAAAGAAAAAAAGAACCCCATCTTTACAACGAAAGTAAAGAAAACTAATCGAACATTGAAGAATCAAACATTCTAAGAAAGAGAAAATCACGATCAAGAAATGCATCAGATTGAAACCTCAATAAAAATTTTGCTGGGCTGTAAGGGATCCGATCACCGGAGAAGACAGCAGAAAATATAGAATCCAGATCACAAGCCAGACAGCTGCGCGAATTTTTACTGCCATTTCCATCGTTGGCATTCGAATTTTTATTGCCCACATTGACATTTCTCTGACAAAAATAGCGATTGTGACGATCACTCAAGAAAAAATTCCTCAACGGCGGAGTATGCAGCAATGCTTGCAAGACCGAGTTCATAAAACACGTATTCCCCAAATTGTTCAATCCCCGCAACCCCCAGGGCAACTCAGATTCAGAACCCGGATTGGAATTCGCACAATCAAGTGGACTCGAATTAGCACCCACTAAAACCCTCTCCCTCAGATCCGGTACCCACGGCTGATAATCAACCCTCCGCCGCTTCCTCAGATTCTCCGGCGGGAGCAGAGGCTGCGACGGCGGTGCTCCACTGGAAGAGACCGCATTCCCGCCAAGAGTAGACGCCGTCGTTTGAGCCAACACCACTGCAGCGTCAAAGTCGCGATCATAAACCTGGTCGCGGCAAGCACAGCAAAAAAGCTCGGCACGATCGACGTCGACAGCGATCTCATGACCTGGCGGCATTGATTCGGCGTGAGCCGCGGCATGGGAATGGGAGGGCGGCGCGTGACAGGACACGGCGGCGCAGGTCACACAAGCATATAGCCTTGGACGAGCGGAATCACCGCAGGAACCACATCGGGGAACCTCGTTGGGGTCTCGACGGATGGCGGCGCGGCCACCGGGGGGCTTGACGCGAAGACAGTCTTGTAGAAGGCGGAAGGACTTGGAACCATTTCGAGAACGGAAGTCGGCGAGGTGGGGACAAGAAGGGGGGAAGATCTGAGAGTTGAAAGGAAGATTTGGGTGGTGACGATGGTGGTGGTGGAAATTGGAAGACATGGGAGGGGAGGTGAAAGCGATGGGGAAGGAGGGTAAGAAGGTGAGAAGAAGAAGAAGATGATGATGGTGTAAGCCCTAGATTTCATAGACATAACCTTCATGAATTCGGCCCATCAACGGCTGAGATCGCAGAATTGGGAGTGACAGAGCATGGTGGGCAATGAGGATGAGCTCCCTTTTTTTCC
This sequence comes from Cucurbita pepo subsp. pepo, assembly GCF_002806865.2. Taxonomy (NCBI): domain Eukaryota; kingdom Viridiplantae; phylum Streptophyta; class Magnoliopsida; order Cucurbitales; family Cucurbitaceae; genus Cucurbita; species Cucurbita pepo. The sequence continues at coordinate 8,768,268 of NC_036648.1, read as the reverse complement.
ATTTCTTTTTTTTCTTTTTTCTTTTTAAACTTCAAATGCCAAATTTACCGTCATATTAAGAAGAGAGTAGGTTATGATCCCTACACGTAGTCAGAAGGACATACAGAGTGGCACCAATCTAGTTGTATTAAGGAGAGAGTAGGTTTGTGATCCCCATAGTTAGATGCCCATGTTAGGGTCGTGGTGCCCATATGACCGAGATTAGGTTGTGATCCCTATAGTTAGATGCCCATTTTAGGGTCGTGGTGCCCATATGACCGAGATTAGGTTGTGATCCCTATAGTCAGAAAGACATACGAGTGGCACCCATCTACCCGTATTAAGAAGAGAGTAGGTTGTGATCCCTACATGTAATCAGAAGGACATGCGAGTAGCGCTCATCTGGTCGTATTAAGAAGAGAGTAGGTTTGTAATCCCTATGTGTAGTCGGAGGGACAAATGAGTGACTCTCAACCGCCCATGTGAGGTTCGAGTGGTGCCCATCTAGCCGTATTAAGAAAAGAGTAGGTTGCAATCCTTACACGTAATCAGAAAGGATATGCGAGTGGCACCCATCTGGGCATATTAAGAAAAGCGCAAGTTTGTGATCCCTATGTGTAGTTAGAGGGACAAACGAGTGATTCCTATCCGCCCATGTAAGAGTCGGTGGCACCCATCTAGCCGAGAGTAGGTTATGATCCCTCAGTGTAGTCAAAGGGACAATCGAGTAGCTCGCATCTGACCATGTGAGGATCGAGACAAATCGTGTTTCAAGCGTTTTCTTTTGAAAATGAGTTCTCAAGATAGTGTCAGACAACGTCTTCTACTGCTTGTATTTTCTTTCTAGTTCCTTATTTAATTATATGTAAAATTTTATATAAAGAAATTTACTATTTATTAAAATATTTTAAATAAAAAATTTATTTGATTGCACTTGATTCTATCTCCCATAAGAATAAATTATAAATATGTTTTTATTTTGAAAATTATTCCAAAAAAGACTTATTTTATTTATAATTTTCCCACCACTACACCTATTTGACCAAAGCATTAAAAACTCTTTAAAAAATAAATTTTATTCCTAAATAAATTATATATTTTAATAAATCAAGTAGTCAATGCATTAAATTAGTATAATGTAATGATTGTGAACCATATATTAAAGTCCCACAAAATCCACTAAGAAATTAATCCAAATTCACATAAATGTCAATATAAATATCCCTATACTATACTATACTATTTATAATAAGATAACTCAATTAATTAGATATAATATAATGAAATCACATGTATTTTTTTAATTAAAATTATTTAAACCTTACAAAAGAAGAAGAAACATAACATTCTCGACTACTGATCTGGTAAGAAAAAAACATGTGACCACGAACTAGTTCCACTAAACAGCTACTGTGTTGTAATTACACGCTACTAAGTACTCTAGTCTTCATATTTTGGTTCGTTACAAAATTTTTANCAAAAGAAGAAGAAACATAACATTCTCGACTACTGATCTGGTAAGAAAAAAACATGTGACCACGAACTAGTTCCACTAAACAGCTACGTGTTGTAATTACACGCTACTAAGTACTTTAGTCTTCATATTTTGGTTCGTTACAAAATTTTTGATATGTTATCATTTTTCGGTGATTTTTCTAGTCCAAATGACTCGACAATGAAACTATTTTTTTTTTTGTGTGTGTTTTTACTTCTCATGTTTCAAAATTATCAAATTCCAAGTTTTGTCACTATAACTATGCAAAATACTTATCGTCGATTTTTTAAATGACGCGATTAAGATTTTCATGCTTTGTGCTTCCTCAAAAGACCTCATACGAATGGNTAACTATGCAAAATACTTATCGTCGATTTTTTAAATGACGCGATTAAGATTTTCATGCTTTGTGCTTGCTCAAAAGACCTCATACGAATGGAGATAGTACTTTTTGATTATAAACTCATGACCATTCCCTAAATTAGTCAATGTGGGACTTTCATCCAACACCTCCCCTCAAACAAAGTACGCCTCCCCTTAATCGAGACTCGACTCCTTTTTCTTTTGGAGTGCTATGTTCGACATTTGAAGATTCTATTAACATGGTATCTTATATTTAGAAAGAGTCTAACACGAGAAATTATGTTTTCAAAACTGCTTCAAATCACGTCAAAGTTTTACCAATTGTACCGTGACAAAAAAAAAATCGTAAAAGTGGCCGATACTCGTTTTTACTTCTCACATGTTAACTTTTAAAAATATTGACAAGAAATGGAATATTCTCAAGAATGAAATTAAAAGAAGGGCCCTTTTAGATATATATATATAAATATGTATAAAGAAAATGACCAATCATAGAGGGGGAGGAAGCATCTACCATGATTCTGCCCAATGGTTCATGATTTTGTACTTGCTGTCTGCTTCTGTGGACGACAATAAATGAAATGCTTAATGACTTTACCAGACAACACAGAGACATACTCATAGAAGCAAAGCCTGAATGAACTTTGAATATGCTTTCCTTCTCTCCCTAAGCTCCAGCTGCTTCAAACTTGAGGTCCCTCCATCATGTGAACCTTCAAATACAAGAAACCAAAACATAGGACATCATCAATCACTGCAACTGTAAAATCAATCTGACTAATGACTGCATTCAAGGATCCATTATATAAGAGTCGCAGACTAGTCAATATCATTCTCATTCGTGTGTGTCGTATACATGTAGGGACGGATAAGCATGGTAACAAAGCTATAAAATACGAGAAACGAAAAGTATGTAGATTTTGGACCTCTTTGGAATGACTTCGGACGTATTTTGAAGCACTTTGAAAGTCGTTCTAAACCGGCACTCCATGCACACGTGATACAAGAACTAAGGGCATCATGGTATGAGATTAGATGAAATCAATGTGAAGGGTACAGATCAGATCACCTCAAAATTAAAGAATAGAGTAAGAAACAGGGTATTCAATCAATAAGAACACATGGGCATGATGTGAGATCTAACATCGATTGGAGAGGGGAATAAGTGTCAACGAGGACACTGGACCCTGGACCGTGAAGGGGAGGGGATTGTGAAATCCCACATCGGATGGAGAGAGGAACAAAACATTCTTTATAAGGGTGTGAAAACCTCTACCTCGCAAACACGTTTTAAAACCTTGAGGGGAAGCCTAAAGAGGACAATATCTGCTAGCAATGAGCTTGGGTTGTTACATCACCCCCTTCGGAGATTAGTGTCCTCACTGGCACACCTCCAAAACCTAGCTCTGATACTATTTGTAACCGCCNGATTGTGAAATCCCACATCGGATGGAGAGAGGAACAAAACATTCTTTATAAGGGTGTGAAAACCTCTACCTCGCAAACACGTTTTAAAACCTTGAGGGGAAGCCTAAAGAGGACAATATCTGCTAGCAATGAGCTTGGGTTGTTACATCACCCCCTTCGGGGATTAGTGTCCTCACTGGCACACCTCCAAAACCTAGCTCTGATACTATTTGTAACCGCCTAAGCCCATCATTAGCAAATACTGTCTTCTTTAGGCTTTCCCTTTCGAGATTCCCTTCAAGGTTTTAAAATGGCTAGAGAGAAGTTTCTACACTTCGTTCCCCTCTCTAACCGATGTGGGATCTCACACATGAAAACCGGTGTAGTTAATGTACAAAACNAGCTTGGGTTGTTACATCACCCCCTTCGGAGATTAGTGTCCTCACTGGCACACCTCCAAAACCTAGCTCTGATACTATTTGTAACCGCCTAAGCCCATCATTAGCAAATACTGTCTTCTTTAGGCTTTCCCTTTCGAGATTCCCTTCAAGGTTTTAAAATGGCTAGAGAGAAGTTTCTACACTTCGTTCCCCTCTCTAACCGATGTGGGATCTCACACATGAAAACCGATGTAGTTAATGTACAAAACTAGTGAAATGGAAGCAGATTACATTTAAGATCATTATTAAAAAGAAAAAGAACATGACCTAGCTTCTGCTGAATTTGATATGCATTAGCATAAACTGATATAACATTCAGATTCTGTTGATTAGAAACGACCTCCTGAAGTGCCATTGAAAGAAACCACATCATTGTAGAAGCCTCATGTGGTGCTTATTTATAACTTTCAAATCAACGTCTTGGAAGCAATTTAATCAAGGAGTGACGATGTTCATAAACTTCCTCTTTGCAAATGCTAACCACCATTTATTTGGAGTTCCATTTGCTCTATAGGCAACACTCAAGAGTCTCCCACTTGTTTCTTCTCTTATCTCCTTCAAATAATCTCTGAATAGCTCTGCATATCAAAATGGACATATTTGAAGCTTATGAACACTATCAACTCCTAAGACAAGAAACAGGAGGCTATTGAACACAAGATTAACTCATAAGATCTGCATCAACTGAATTGAAACAAGAAAAGAAGAAAGTGCCTAATTTGTATTCAGCAAACAAACCAATTGCAAATGAAAAAGGTTGATAATCATGGGGCAGTGGAGCATCTCTAGTTAACAAACAGCAGTGAGATCCCACATCGGTTGGAGAGGGGAACGAAACATTCTTTACAGGGGTGTGGAAACCTCTCCCTAGCAAATGCGTTTTAAAAACCTTGAGGAAAACCCCAAAAGGAAAAGTCTGATGAGGACAATATCTGCTAGCAATGGGCTTGGGCTGTTACAAATGGTATCAGAGCAAAATATCGGGCGATATGCCAGCGAAGATGCTAGGCCCCCAAGGGGTGGATTGTGAAATCCCACGTTGGTTGGAGAGGAAAACGAAGCATTCCTTGCAAGGGAACTCCCAGTGGCTTGGCCCTCTCGGTGAGTTTGGGTTGTTACCAATGGTATCAAAGCCAGACATTGGGCGGTCTGCCAACAAGGACGGTGAGCCCCAAAGAGGGTGGATGGTGAGATCCCATATTAGGAGGAGAGGAGAGGAGAATGAAACATTCCTTATAAAGGAGTGGAAACTTCTCCCTAGTAGACGCGCTTTAAAAGCTTTGAGAAGAAATCCGAAAGGAAAAGTCCAAAGAGGACAATATCGGCTAGCGATGGATTTGGGCTGTTACAAATGTTTTCAGAGCCAAGACACCGGGCAGTGTGCGTGCCAGCAAGGACGCTGGCCCCCAATGGGATGGATTGTGAGATCCCCCATTAGTTGGAGAGGAGAACGAAGTATTCCTTACAAGGGAGTGAAAACCTCTCCCTAGTAGACCCGTTTTAAAAACCTTACCGGGAAGTTCGGAAGGAAAAAACTCAAAAAAGACAATATTTACTAGCGGTGAGGTGAGTTTGTGCTGTTGCAGGTACATACATAGTACATATATATATAGAGAGAGAGAGAAAACTAAGATCAAGCATTACCTGCTTCCCCATTAGATTTGGGAATAGGGAAGAGACCAGGAAAGGGAAAGCCCTGCTCTCCGGGCACAGGGACATTCTCCAAACCCAAGTTAATTATAGCCTTGTTTCCAACAGTCAAAGTTCTGCAACCTTCAAGCCTCTTCAAAGCCACATTGATGTGGAATGTTAAGTAGATGAGAAGCTTATCAGCAGGACTCTTAATATCAAAATTTCTAAAGAAGACATTAGCACGAAAGAATGAAATCGCTTCATCAACAATATCAGTCTTATCTGTGAATTTCCAAACAAGATCAATTTCAGTATGAAACGCATAAAGAACAAACAATATAATCAAATTGAAGTTTGAGCTAAACCTTGATCTGAATCTGGAGCAGGACCATGACTTTTCAAAGGAAATAAAGGGCATCCACAAGCCTTGCTTATTCCTTCCTCATCCACAAAGCTAGAGTGGTGAACCTAGAAGACAATCGCTCGCTCAGTTCTAATTTAATCCTTACAGAGAGAAACAGCCATTTGAAATACGGTAAAATCAATCCATTAAAATTGATGAAATGGATCAAGAACACAAACAAGCTCCAAATTCTTGAAAAAGCATTACAAAACTTGAAACCTCACCATATTTTTCTCAATAATCAATGTCTTACAATCCTGTACGAGATCCAAATTCTTCTCAACTGCAAAGATCTTTGGAGAAAATGTGAGCGTAAGCGGATCGATCTCTCGAAGCGATAATTTCAGACTCGTACTTTAGAAATGAATCATTCAAAGCCAGAAAATCAAATTTTCGAAATCCGCAGTTCGATCGACTCTGGCATTACAGTAAGCAGAATGAGTAATCATGATCCGATGAGACTTACCGGAGAGTTTTCTGTTCCGATAAGTGGATGGGAGTCGGAATAGCCACCGGAATATCTGCGAGCGGAAGGGGTGAAACGGAATAGATGCCAATATTAACCACAGTTAATTTGCTGGAATAGAGGCCAAGATTAACCGCTGGCTAATTGAATTTTTGTTAATTTTTCTAACTTTTTATATATTTATTTAAAATATTAATGAATTTTTTTAATGGATAATTTTTATTAGAAAATATAAAAATTGTATTCAAAATTAAAAGATATTAAAAATATATATAATGTTAAAACAAAATTTTTAAAAATTTACATTTTTAATATTATAATATTGCTGAAAGAGTGAACGGGTAGATATTGTGCTAGGGGAGACATGAACGGAAAATATAATCTACGCTTCCGACCCTATTTTGTTAACCGAATTTAAACGAGAATTTTACGCTTCGTTTAGAGCTAGTCTCCGTCGGACTCCAATTTCGTGGATTAAATAGACATCAGCATCTTAAAGTCGGNGTCTCCGTCGGACTCCAATTTCGTGGATTAAATAGACATCAGCGTCTTAAAGTCGAAAAAGGACTTATCTGTAAATTGCGTACATAAAATAAATTGCCTTTCCACGGAAGGAACTATCTTCTATTATTATTATTATTCTTTTTTTTTTTTTGAGTTAAATAATATATCGATAATAATAATAATAAATAATAATATATCGATAATAATAATAATAAATAATAATATATCGATACAACCATTTAAAGTAATATTATATTAATTAAAAGATTAAATGATATTTAATTATACATATAATCAAACTATTAATATTTAATTGTCCGATGTGACTAAAAATATTCCATAAAATCTACATAAATATAAAAATTGATATCAACATCTCCTAATAAATATAATAAATTATATTATTATCACTCAATATTATTTATTATTATTATTATTATTTTAGGTCACATTCGTTGTCAATATTGACTTAGAAATTAAAACTCCAAATGCTAAGAAAAAATTACATCCTTTGATGAGGCTAACTGTACATGACAATTCTACAATTCTAGGAGGATAAGCTTTAGCAATGCCGAGTATGTCGTCGACGAAACCATTTAAATTAAGTCTGTAAATGATGAGTTTAACATGTACGGGATGTTTGCCAATGGACCGCGCTGGCAGGCGAGGTCGTGGATGTCCCGAACAATGTCGAAGACAGCTTCGGGTTGTGCTAGTTTACGAGCATTTTGAGACATTGTGTGGAGTTGTTCTGGTTTTGTGCTGAACCATTCTGCAACAATTTTAGCTGTTTCTTTCGGACTTCTCGTGAATACTCCTGCTCCATTGTCCACCACATATGGAACGTTTCCTTTTTCCTACGGGGAAAAGGTTTTGCAACGTTAAAACGGTTGATATAATTAAATTTACCGTAACCCATAAGGTTAAACTTTGATTTACCGTAACCTATTTCCTACGCTTCTCAGACATTCTACAAATTTTCAACCCAGTGTTAAACAGAACCCATCAACGGGTTGAGTAGTGATTCAACATGTAATGAGTTTGCTATCGAAACTCTAGTCTAAAGCTCGATGCATATGTCGGGTTTAGTTGTGCTTACTTGTCCGGGAATGTAATCGTTTAGAATAATTGGAAGTCCTCGAATCAAAGCTTCGGCAATTGTACCCGGACCAGCCTGTGAACAAAGATTCAGCATGATTCAATATCCCATAAGTATTTATCAATATGATACCTTTTCTTATGAATATGATATCAAGGTTTGTTGACATTCATGATATCATATCACTAATTGATATCTAATTCTATCAAGAAATGAAACAAAGGCTTACTTTTGTTATTATACAGTCACAAGCTCCCATCCATTTCTCCATTTGTTTCTCAAAGCCTCTCAGCTGCAAAAGAGGAAGAAAAGGAGATGAAATGGAAGCCCAAAGCCAATGGAAAAAGGCTCCCCAAGAATGGCTTGAAACTGACCTTAACTGGGATCTTCCATTCCAAAGCTTCAAGAGAAGAGGCTAAAGCTTTGTTTCTTCCACAAATGATAATAAGCTGCCCTATAGGCTTCTCATTGTTCTTGTCAAAAAGGGACTCTGCAAGAGCTTTTGCTGTTTTCTTTACAGGACCCATCCCTTCACCTCCTCCCATGAGTAGCACGGCTGGTAAGTCCGGATCCATCTCGAGTTCTTCTCTTAGTTGATCCTATGAGGCGAATAATCGAACCAAGCAACAATGGTGAGTGTAATCAGACATTGTAACAGCTCAAGCCCACAGCTAGCTGATATTGTCCTCTTTAGTCTGTTATGTATCACTGTAAGCCTCACGGTTTTAAAATGCGTCTACTAGGGAGAGGTTTCCAGACCCTTATAAGAAATGTTTCGTTCCTCTCTCCAACAGATGTGGGATCTCATAATCCACTCCCCTTGGGAACTCAACGTCCTCGTTGACACACTGCTAAGTGTCTGGCTCTGATACCATTTGTAACAGCTCAAGCCCACCACTAGCAGATATTGTCTGCTTTAGTCCATTACTTATCACCGTCAGTCTCACGATTTTAAAACGCGTCTACTAAGGAGAAGTTTTCACACCCTTATAAGGAATGTTTCGTCCTCCTCTCTAATCTACGTGAGATCTCACAATCCCACCCACCCCTGGAGACCCAGCGTCTTCACTGGCACACCACCCGTTGTCTGGTTCTCTGATACTATTTGTAATAGTCCAAGCCCACCACTAACAGATGTTGTCTACTTTGGCCCGTTACGTATCATCGTCAATCTCACGGTTTTAAAACGCGTCTACTAGGGAGAGGCTTCCACACCCTTATAATGCTTCATTTCTCTCTCCAACAGATGTGGGATCTCACAATCCACTCCCCTTGGGAACCCAGCATCCTCGTTGGCACACCGCTCAGTGTCTGGCTCTGATACCATTTGTAACAGCTCAAGCCCACCACTAGCAGATATTGTCTACTTTGGTCCATTACTTATCACTGTCAACCTCACAGTTCTAAAACGCGTCTACTAGGGAGAAGTTTTCACACCCTTATAAGGAATGCTTCGTCCTCCTCTATAATCTATGTGAGATCTCACAATCCACCCCCCTTGGAGACCCAATGTCCTCGCTGGCACACCGCCCGGTGTCTGGCTCTGATACTATTTGTAACAGCCCAAGCCCACCACTAGCAGATGTTGTCTGCTTTGGCCTTCATTTATACATCTCTTTCTTCCGTTTCTTTCAAATTTGGTCATGCCAAAAGATTTTGGAGCGACGTTTACAGGAGAGGAAAATAGCTTGAGCTCGATGAATGAGGTAAGAGAAGAAGAGTGAAAGAATAAAGAAAGAGGAGGTGAACCACACTGAGAAACATACTAGCCCCATTAGCATGCATATAACACTCAAGAAATTGTGTCAGTGAAGGTGGATCGGTCGTCAACCTCAAAACGCGTCTACTAGGGAGAGGTTTCCACACCCTTATAAGGAATGTTTCGTTCCTCTCTCCAATCGATGCGAGATCTCATCAAACAAAGTAATAGGTTTGTGTTGTATCAAAATGTAGAGATCTATCTACCTTCTGGAGTACTGCTCGAGCGAAGGACGGCCTGATGGGTAGGCCATAGACACGAACTTGGGACTCTTCGATGCCGTCGAGCAAGGCTCTCTTGGCTACGGCCTCTGAGGGGCAGTAGCATCTGTTTACACCAGGATGAAACCTGCATTTATAGTGTTGGAAGTTTAAGCATTAGTTGAAAATGAGGAATCAAATAGTAACGTGCAAACTAACCATGTTGGATGGCAGGTGTTTAGGTCTGTTATGACTGTAACAAATACCACTTTCTTCTGAAGGCCTTGCCATTTCAGAACCCATAATGGAATGTGCTGCATCAGTGGATGAACACTGATGATAATGTCTGGCTTGTACTCCATCAGCCCAGCTTCCACTTCCCTTCAAACAAGAAAAGCGTAGCCTCATAAGAACCATTTTTGCTATATATATGCAATGATTGGGGTATCAAATACCCTCACTCTATGTTCATATAGGAGAGTTGAACCCCATATTTGGAGGATATCACCAAATATATACCAAGCTGACAAGACTAAATGTTAGTTTTCAACATCCTCTACTCGGTTACTTGATCGTCGTTGAGTGCAAACAACAAGCTCGTGGCAAGGAATCGTCCAAAATGAAGATTAAAAATGAAACCAATGCAATCATGAGCTGAACCTATTAGGAATCACGACCCTCCACAATGGTATGATATTGTCCACTTTGAGCATAGGCTCTCATGGCCTCGTACCAATGGAGATGTATTCCTTACTTATAACTCCATATTCATATCCTTAATTAACCAATGTGGGACTCTCTCTAAACAATCCTCCCCTCGAACAAAGTACACTATAAAACCTCCCCTGAGGCCTATGGAGCCCTCGAATAGTCTCCCCTTGATTGAGGTTCGACTCCTTCTTTGGAGCCTTCAAACAAAGTACAACCTTTGTTCAACACTTGAGTCACTTTTGACTACACATTCGAGGCTCACAATTTCTTTGTTCGACACTTGAGGATTTTATTAACATGACTAAGTTAAGGGCATGACTCTCATACCATGTTAGGAACCACGACCCTCCATGATGGTACGATATCGTCCACTTTGAGCATAGGCTCTCATGGCTTTGCTTTTGGTTTCCCAAAAGGCCTCGTACCAATGGAGATGTATTCCTTACTTGTAAACCCATTCAAAGTAGGTTAATAACAAGAGTATTATCAAACGAGATACAAGATAACACAACAGTTCGAGCTTTTGGTGTTCGGGGTGGGTTTGTCTTCTCTTCAACGTTTCGCTATGTTAGTTCTTTCTAATTTTGTACTAACAACTCAAAAGTCAAGTCTCCTAATAATACTTAACGATGAGAAAATGCGTAAGAGAGTTATATGTACTTTGCATAGAAGGCGGCAATGGCAGCAAGATAGACCGAGTGAATCCACCGAGGAGAGGTACTATGAAATGCAACCTTCCATAGCTGAACATGCTTTACCATGAACTTGTAAGACCTCTCCATGTCATTCAAAGGCCAACCAGTGTACTCTTTCCAAACATCCTTCACAAAGATCTGAAGAACAAGAGCCAAATTTCAACAGTTTACACAGATTTCTTGTACAAAATGAATAGCAATAATTCTCAACCCCCACGAATCTCTTTGATTGATCAACCAACTGTGCAAGCAATGGCTAAAACAGAGTAACCAAGAATCCAGACAGAGTAAATTGCAAGATCTTCATGCACACACCAAGATCCATTAAGAACAAACATAAAATGGCAAGTTTACAACAAATCTAACGATCAAACGCAAAGCTGAAGAGAACAAACGAACATGAAGCAAGATCTAACTCAGAAAATACTCAAAACCCAGAAGAGAATCCACAAAAACCCTACGGTTAATAAGAACAAACGAACTTAAATCAGATGTAACTAAGAAAAAAACCCAAAACCCAGATGAGAACACGAAAAAAATTTCAAAAAACTCAAACCCCAGAAGAGGAAAATGGTTGATTAACCTGATACTCATCGCCAAACTCAATACGAAACGCATCACGAATGGCTTCCGCCGAGGCCCTATGGCCGCCGCCAGTATCACTCATCAAAATAAGTACATTCTTCGTCCTCTCGGCTCCAATCTGAACCATTTCCAAAGTCCCATCGTCATCATTCCCACAAATTTTATAGCTACTACTCCATTGATAATGCCCTCCCACCCTCCGAAACACCTCTGTAAAAGACCTCGGCGTTGCGACAGACATAACCAATCAACCCACTTAGCTCCGACCGCCGTCAATGGCGGAGGGAGAAGGGGGAGAAAGAAGAAGACCCTGAAATTGAATGCTGTAAATTGCGAGGGAGACAGGGAGAGAGAGAGAGAGAGAGAGAGAGAAGAAGGATTGGTGGAGAGTGAATTATGAGGTAATGGCGCTGTGTGAATTGGCAGTGAGTGGCGCCATTGACATACGCAAACGGGAATTCGTGGGACATAGTGCGTTTATAGCCGTCCGATTCGCATTTGGCTTTGAGAATGAGAATGTTCGCTGAGGAAGATTCGAATCTTCTTCAACTTCATGAACAATAATTTAAATCCGGCGCCCTTTTAACTCTTCGTATTTGGTATCATGCCCCTTCAGTTTCGGATATTCTCTTCTCTTCCCTTCCTCCTCCATTATTATACTTTACCAAAGTGTTATTCTCTGCTTTTTGGAGGACTTTTATAAAAATATTTTAAACTTTAAATTTTTTTAAAAAAAATTATCATTATAATATTTTATTTAAAAAATACCATAATTTTAAAAGAGTTAAAATATTTTTACAACTAGTATCACGTTTCAAAAATACTCACGAACTTTCAAAAGTAACAATACGTTTAGACTTTTCGAGAAAAAAATAAAAGGTTTATGATTAATAAAATTAAAATTAAATAGGGAGACGATGTATGAAGTGTATTCCATATATATATATTATATATATATCTATATATATATATATATATATAGATATATATTATATATATATATAAAAAGGTCTCCTTTTAAAAAATTTATGAGTATTTTTTAAACATTAGGATATTTTTAAATATTTTTTTAAAAAAATATTGAGGATATTAATAAATTTGAAGTGCATACGTATTTTTTAAGCATTTTTTAAAATTTAATGGCGTTCAAAATTAGATTTTTTTTTTTTCATTTATAGACATTTTTTTAGATAAAGTGGATTTATATATATATATATATATATATATTAATTTAACCCATTTAATTTGTGTCTTTTTTTTAATTATTTTTTGAACCAACCACAAAGCATGCGAGTCTTCTATTAAAAAATCAAAATAAAAGAGAAAAAACATTAATTTATTTTTTAAACTCAAAAGTATAATTTAATCTTTATTTAAAATAAAATTTTCTATTTTTAAAAATGGTATATAACAATTTTTTTGTATTTAAAAATATTTAACATTTGTTTTAACCGACCGAACGTGCAAGTTGAGGGAGTCAACCAGTAATATGACAAAAATATAAGGGCATACAAGTAAAATTTACAAATGATTGAAATTATTTGGGTCCCGACGATCTCATTTTTAGATAAATTAGATATGTTATTAGCAATGAAAAAGTCGCGTTGTGGACCGTCCAATATGATAGCCCAATCTATTTCTTCATGACTCTTTAATTATTTATGTTAAAGTTATATGCATATAATGATATAATTATTGATACATTAGTATTTACGTCTATTATAGTTTTTTATTTGAATTCAATTAAATATTAAGATATAAAAGTTTAGATAGGCCAAAGTTGAGTAATCAATACGATATTTATATCTAATATATATTGAAAATGTAACTTTTAATAAATTTCTATTGAATTTTTTAAATTTTGTTTATTTTTTTTATGGGTTTTTTAAAAATAATTTGAATTACTAGACAAATTAAAAATATTACGCCTTTTTTACCATAAATTTTAAAATTAAGCCTATAAATATTATTTTATATATGATTTGTTAAATCAACGCCCATTTTTATAATTATTTTATTTTTTAAATTGACCATCAAATTTCGAAAAAAAATTAGTTTATTTTCCATTTGGTCCTTATATTTTAAAATATTACACTTTTACGATTGATTTTTCATTTAATACTGACACGAGTACATGGTGTTAATATTTATTAATTCATTTAAAAAAATTAAGTTAAAATTACCACTAATTTTTCATCAAGTTTAACGTCACAAATATTTTAAATTAATCAACAAAAAGAGAGAAAAAAACAAAATTGAAATTTATGAACCAAATAGAAATTAAACTCAAAACTCGAACTAAATTGAAATTATACTACAAATTTATAGAAAAAATGTAATATTTAGAAATTTACGAGGCGAACAATTATTATTATTATTATTATTATTATTATTTTGTCTGTTTAATTATAATTTTTAATATAACTTGAATTTCTAATTAAATTCTAAATATAAAAAATAAAAATTTGAAAATGTATTAAAAAAAAAAAATAATAATAACTTTAAAAAGGTTATATAACTAGAAAGAGCCATTAAAGAAAGCCACAAAAGGAAATCTGATACATTGCGGCGGCACGGCTACAAATCCTGTAAAACGTGTTCGTAACCGTATACTTCCATTTCTCTCAACCTCTCACGGCGGCGGACCGGAGCAAAATCGCCACCTATGCTGTCACCGTCTCCTCTCCGCCGCCTCTCTCCGGCCGTGCCTTCTTTACCTTCTTTCTCTAAACGCCGTCTCTATAACCACAAACCACTTCCGATTCTCCCCTGTTTTCAGTCTTTTCCCAAGCCTCTTATTCGAGTTCGCGCCATTGATGCGGCTCAGCCTTACGACTATGAATCCAGAATCGCGTCCCGTTTTCACAAATCCCAGAAGCTCAAAATCGCCATTGTTGGGTTTGGTAACTTCGGTCAATTTCTCGCTAAGACTATTGTCCGACAAGGTCATACTGTCTTGGCTCATTCCCGATCGGACCACTCCGACGCGGCTCGTAAGCTCGGGGTTTCGTTTTTCTCGGACCCCCATGACCTTGCCGAAGAACACCCAGAAGTGATTTTGCTCTGTACGTCTATAATTTCGACTGAAAGTGTTCTCTTATCGTTGCCGTTGCAGAGATTGAAGAGGAATACATTGATAGTGGATGTGCTTTCAGTGAAGGAGTTCCCGAAAAGTTTAATGTTGGAGTTACTGCCGGAGGATTTTGATGTAATTTGTTCTCACCCGATGTTTGGACCTGAAAGCGGTGCGAAAGGGTGGAATGATCTGTTCTATGTTTATGAGAAGGTTAGAATTGGGTCGGAGGAATCTAGGGTTTCGCGTTGTGAGAAATTTTTGAGTATTTTTGAGAGAGAGGGCTGCAAAATGGTGGAGATGAGCTGTGCGGATCATGATAGATATGCGGCTGGATCGCAATTCATTACTCATACTGTTGGGAGAGTTTTGGATATGTTAATGTTGGAGTCTACGCCGATTAACACTAAAGGGTATGAGAGTTTGTTGGATTTGGTGAAGAACACTGCTGCAGATAGCTTTGATTTGTATTATGGCTTGTTTATGTATAATAAGAACGCGTTAGAGATGTTGGAGAGGTTGGATTTGGCTTTTGAAGCATTGAAACAACAGCTCTTTGGGCGATTGCATGATGTGGCGAGGAAGCAATTGTTTGGAAGTGCAGAGAAATTGCGCACTTGGCCTGATATTCCTCCTCAATATGGTGCTTCTCTTTCACTGACAGCTTATTCTGAGGCTACCAGGCAAGGTCCCTGAGCCTTTCATTTCAATGATGTTTAATGTTCTTTTGTTCTTTGGTTCAACCAATACTTCTGATGAGTTTGGTGTTATATGTTATGTTTGTGCTCTATTTGGTGTTCAATTTTCATATTAAGCTTTTGGGTTTATGTTCTAATGGTGTCGAAATCGTTTGTTTGCTATTTTGTGGAGAGTTTGGCTCAAGAAAAACAATAGAACTTTTAAGGAGGTGGGCAAATCAAGCTATGAGTTACTAGGTACTTTGTAATTTGTGATCTTAGCTTAACTTCGTTAGATTGATCGTTCAACGAAGGCTCGACTTACAAAAAGAAAAGGATCGATCGTGAGAGAGTTTCAAATAATTTCTCTAAAAAGATGTTCATGTTAGTTGAATAGTTTTAAGATGCTGATTGTTTCTATCTTCATTGAGTTTCTGAAAATGTTGTGATATTTGTATTGTGATGAGTTCAAACCTCTATATTCTTTTTGCAGGTTTCCGAACTTTTCTCCAACTTTTGACTTTAAAACTGCAAAAACTGAGGAAAACTCTAAGCTCAAAATTGCTATTATCGGATTCGGTAATTTCGGACAATTTCTTGCCAAAACAATGGTAAAACAGGGCCACACTGTGTTAGCCTACTCGAGATCGGACTACGCAGCTGTGGCTGAAGAGTTGGGAGTTTCTTACTTTTCTGATGCAGATGATCTATGTGAAGAACATCCAGAAGTAGTTCTTCTCTGCACTTCGATTCTTTCAACGGAGAAAGTTCTCAGGTCGTTACCTTTTCAAAGATTGAAGAGAAACACTTTGTTTGTTGATGTACTTTCAGTGAAAGAATTTCCAAGAAACTTGTTTCTTCAAATTTTACCCCCAGAATTCGACATCCTCTGCACTCATCCCATGTTCGGGCCAGAGAGTGGTAAGAACGGATGGAACAATCTTTCCTTCGTTTACGATAAGGTTCGAGTAGGAAATGACGAATCAAGAGCCTACCGTTGCAACTTCTTTCTCGATATCTTTTCGAGCGAAGGGTGTCAAATGGTGGAAATGTCATGCTATGATCACGACCGGCATGCTGCAGGGTCGCAGTTCATTACGCATACGATGGGGAGAGTTTTAGAAAAGTTGAGCTTGAGCTCTACCCCAGTTAACACCAGAGGTTATAAAACCTTGTTGGATTTGGTGTCAAATACTGCTGGAGATAGCTTTGATCTTTACTATGGTCTGTTTATGTACAATGCTAATGCCATGGAGCAGCTTGAGAGGTTGGACCTGGCTTTTGAAGCATTGAAGAAGCAGCTCTTTGGGCGCTTGCATGGTATTATCCGGAAGCAACTTTTTGAAAATACGCAAGGCATCACAGAGGCGCAGGAAGATCCATTGATGAAGCCATATCAGAACGGCACTGCTCTTGTAACCTTGTCTGATTCTCGTGATCTTCATTAGGAATCATCTCTCAGTCTTACTTGTAAGTGTTCCATATATATCCTTTGTTATTTCTCAGAGCTGCATTAGTTATTTCTGCCCACACGGACACAGATAAGACGACACGTCAATGAACATGAATATATTAATACTTCTTTGTAGATAAACAACGTAGATTTAACANTGAACATGAATATATTAATACTTCTTTGTAGATAAACAACGTAAATTTAACTTAGAAAATATACAAAGTTTAGCTGATATTTGGAAACTTTGGATGAGTTTAGCTGGCTATGACTAGAGGAAGAAGATGTGTTAGGAATGATCAAACTATAAGGATTAGAGTTTATAGGACAATCTCTACTTTTTTAGATCTGTGTTCAAGCTATATCCCAGTTGTTTGTGTTCATCTGATATATATATTTAAAATTTAGACACGTTGTTAGCGTGTTGGACATGGATAGGTCTGGACACGGGTCGGTGCTTGCTCTCATTGTTCTTTATGCCAATGTGTCTGCAAAAGATTTGATGTGAGATCCCACATCGGGTGGGGAGGAGAACGAAACATTCTTTATAAGGGTGTGGAAACCTCTCCCTAGTAGACGCGTTTTAAAACCTTGAGGGAAAACCAAAAGAGGACAATATCTGCTAGCAGTGGGCTTGGGTTGTTACAAATGGTATTAGAGTCAGACACCGGGCGATGTACCAGCGAGGAGGCTGAGCCTCGAAGGGGTGGACACGAGGCGGTGTGCCAGCAAGGATGCTGGGTCCCAAAGGGGGTGGATTGCGGGCTCCCACATCAATTGGAGAAGGGAATGAGTGCCAGCAAGGACGCTAGGCCTCGAAGGGGGTGGATTGTGAAATCCCACATTAGTTGATGAGGAGAACGAAACATTCTTTATAAGGATGTGGAAACCTCTTCCTAACCGACGCATTTTAAAAATCTTGAGGGAAAGCCCGGAAGGGAAAGTCCAAAGAGGACAATATCTACTAGCGGTAAACTTGGGCCGTTACGTTTGATTCTTTATCGGTCTGGTTCTGAATTCAAGTTCTATTTTTCACTGTGAATTTCATTGCTAATATTCGAGTTTGTGAGTGCACATCATCTATCTTGATACAACACTTTCACTCGACTTTCTGTTGAATGCGATGCCGTAATATGAATGCAGTCTGCTTATCTGATATCAACTTTATTTCATGCACCCATTTCCTGCAACCATCTAGTCATTGTGATTGTATTTGGGTGAGTTTTCTGTAAGTTCTTAGAAGCATCTTTCAACTACTACATATCTTGCTCGTTTTAGGTATGCTGGTGGTGCACAGTTAAGAATCAACCATGTCGAAGGCGCAAACGGCCCCTACAACTCCATGGCAGCTCTACTCCATTGTCGTTCTCGATCCCGTCAACCAGCACCCAAAATCCGACGCCATTGCAGGGAGGCTGGTGAGTAATTTAAAAGTGTTGGAGGAAAAGTAGATGAGTCTTTGATGGGATATGGAAGAAGATGATTAAAAGTGTTAGTAGGAATAAATTCTGGGTTTGAATTGGGAGATTTTGGGTTATTTCTTCTTAATAATATCTTTAAATTTTTAAAAAGTAAAAAAAAAAAATATAATAAAAAAATAAAAAAATATTATGGTTAGTTTTGGATGAAACCTGACCGCTTTTTATTTAAAAAATATTCTCGAACTTTTGAAAGTTTTGATTAATATCGGTGTTTAAAAAATAAAAATATACTAAAATATCCCGTAGCATTAACACATTTCCCTTTATAAAAAAAAAATTAAAAATAAATAAATCTTATTGTTAATGCATGGACTTATAGGTGACTCATAAATTATCTCTATTTTTAAAATTCGAGTATTTTTGAAATATGACAGTAATAATTATCTCTATTTTTAAAATGCACGAGTATTTTTGAAATATGACAGTAATCGGTCTCAGATTTTTTAAATTCACTGAGTATTTTTGAAATATGACAATAATTGTAATGGTAATATTAGAGTATTTTTGAAATATGACAGTAACCGTAATGGTAATGTCACGAGTATTTTTGAAATATGATAGTAACTGTAACGGTAAGAAACATAACCGTAGTAATATCACGAGAATGAAATATGACAGTAACCGTAACGGCAATATCACGAGTATTTTTAAAATATGATCGTAATTATTATCTCTATTTTTAAAATGCACGAGTATTTTTTAAATATGATAGTAATCGGTCTCATAGATTATCTTCACTGATTTTTAAAATTCACGGTATTTTTGAAAATATGACAATAATTGTAACGGTAATATTATAGTATTTTTGAAATATGACAGTAACTGTAACGGTAATATCATGAGTATTTTTGAAATATAATAGTAATTGTAACGGTAAGAAACATAACCATAGTAATATCATGAGTATTTTTGAAATATGACAGTAACCGTAATGGTAATATCACGAGTATTTTTGAAATATGATAGTAACTGTAATGTTAAAAAATATAACCGTAACGGTAATATCACGAGTATTTTTGAAATATGATAGTAACCGTAACGATAAGAAACATAATAGTAATAATAATATCACCGAGTATTTTTGAAACTTGACGATAACAATATTTTTGAATTTTTTAAAAAAGTTTTAAATGTGATTTAAAATTAAAAAAAAAAAGCTTAAAGTTATTAATAAAAAAAAAATTTTAAAAATTTTTTTTTTTTAAAGTTAGAGGATATTTAGATATTCTGAATTAAAGGTATTTTTGAAANGGTATAAAATTATTTTTAAAATTTTTTTTTAATCTAAGGTATTTTTGAGATAAAATATAAAATTAAATATTTTAGTGAGCCAGGCGTTCTAAATGCATGGCAGCCTCACAAATGTGCAAGCTTCCGTGGCCAGTCCAGCTTCCTCCCAACTCCCAACCATGGCCGCAACTTCCCTCCACGTCTCTTCTTCTTCCGCTTCCCGCTAACAGAAGAATCGAATCCCAAACCTCTAAACCCCAATGGCGAAATTCTCAATTCGACCCCATAATAACCCCTTTCTCCCTCACCGCACTAACCCTCACAGTTCAATTTCCCACTCGGTTTCCGCCACTCGCTTGGTTTCTCACCCCCAACTCCTTCGATTAAGCCTCCGAGTTCGTTGTAGCATCAAGGAGAAAGAAAATGTTAAGGGCAACGAAGAACTTCCCCCTGTTCTTTCTGGGCTAAAAGTCGATGAATCGGAGCAAACTGAGTCTATTTCGAAATTTGAAAACGGTTTGAGCTCTGGAAATGGGATTGATGAAGTGGGTTTTGATTCGAATTGGCCGCCGTGGAAGAACGTTCCTGATAGATATAAAATGATAGGTACTACGGCGCTTGCCTTCGTTATTTGCAACATGGACAAGGTGGGTTCCTCTGTTTTTGTGACTTTTTGAATTTGGGTTTCAATTTTTCTCTATGGTTTGTTCTATTTTAGGTGTTTTCGTGGGATTTATAGTTGGGTTTGTTGTGATTTTTGGCAGGTGAATTTAAGCGTTGCTATAATTCCAATGTCGCACCAGTTTGGATGGAATTCTTCTGTGGCTGGATTGGTTCAGTCATCTTTCTTTTGGGGTTATGCTTTGAGTCAGTTGCCTGGTGGGTGGCTCGCCAAGATATTTGGTGGGAGGTCAGTATTTAAGTATCAATGTTAGCTTATTTATTGGCGATTACTTGATCAATGAATTCATTAGCTGAAGTGAATGTTAGAATAATTGTTTCAAGCTGGGTTATGATATTGGGTTTCTGTAACGGCCTAAGCCCACCGCTAGTAAATATTGTCCTGTTTCTTTCAGTTTCGAGCTCCCCTCAAGCTTTAAAACGCGTCTACTAGGAAAAGGTTTCCACACCCTTATAGAGGGTGTTTCGTTCTCCTCCCAACGTGGGATTCTCACAATCCACCCTCGCTGTCCCTCGTTCCTTTCTCCAATCGATGTGGTACCTCCACCGAATCTACCCGCTTCGGGGCCCAGCATCCTTACTGGCACACCGCCTCGTGTCTATTCCCCTTAGGGGAACAACCTCCTCGCTGGCACATCGCCCGGTGTCTGGTTTTGATACCGTTTGTAACGACCCAAGCCCACCGCTAGTCCTCTTTGGGCTTTTCCTTTCGGGCTTCCCCTCGAGGTTTTAAAATTCATCTGCTAGGGAAAGGTTTCCACATCCTGGTGTTTCGTTCTCCTCCCCAACTAATGTCGGATCTTACTGTTTCCTAAAAAGATTCTGGGAGAATTTGCCGCTTTTGTTTGAGATGCCCTGTTCCTTAACACTTTTGATAATGATTTTGTTCTTTGGTCTTAAAATTTTGAAAGTAAGTCTATAATAGCTAACTATACCGTTTTAAGGTTCTTCACTTTTTAGAATTTTGTTATGGTTTCAAGAACGATCCTGAAAGTAAACTTGGAAAAGAAGTAAAAATGTTAGTAAAGAAGCTTAATTTTTTTAAAAAATGGGTCCTTAATGTTTACCTTGAATCTTGAAATCTAGGCTGGTGTTTGTCAAAAGCCCCTTGATGTCCTTGTTTCTCCCTGGCAATCTCGACTGGCTTTTAACTTGTTTTTACGTTCTATTCTGCGAGTTATATCGATAGAAACGTTAATATTTCTGTTTACCGTTCACTGCCATTCATTATTATTTGTTAGTAGCCATATCAATTGAAATGCTGTGTGCACTCTTCACGGTTTATGTAGATCATACAATAAGCTACGAAAAGAGTCATACTCATTGCGGGTTTTTTTTTTAAATAGAAAAGTTTTGGAGATCGGAGTACTGACTTGGTCGCTATCCACTGCACTCGTTCCATTTCTTGCTGGATATATGCCTGGATTAATTTTATCAAGAATTTTGGTGAGCGATACTACTCGTAAAAGAGAACCACTTCTTATGGTTTCCCTCTGTTTTATCCTGTACATTCTGTTTGCTTCATTCTTTAAATTCAATGCTTATCAACTTTCACTGCACATAGGTTGGCATCGGAGAAGGCGTTTCACCATCAGCTGCAACCGATCTTATTGCCAGGCAGGTTAAACTTGCATAATCGTTAATGGTCGTTTTATTTATTCATAGTTTTCACATTTTCTCGAATTACTCTAAACTTTTGTGTATATTTGTAAAAATAATTATACTAGCTAATTATTCGATTTAACTAAGGTAGTAGTATCATGTTTCTTTGCCGTTTTTCATACATTTCGATTTATGGATGGCCGGAATTCTTCATGAACTTCATTTCATTGTATCTTAGGGACATAAATACGGCCATTTATAACCATTTTCTCTGCTCGGTCTGTTTATCTTCTCTACAAGCTGTACCTAGTATGTGACTGAGTCGCTTTTGCTTGTCTCATCGTTCTGTATAAATGGACGGTGTCTACTTTGCGGCTTTCCGTTTGCCAAAACTTCATCATCAATGAAAACCCCGCTTCCCTTATGTTGTCGAAAGGCATTCTTCACGTCAAGTTGATTCTATACATTCAACTGACTTGACCTTTTTATTTGAGTATGCAGGTTGATTCCTCTACAGGAGCGCTCACGGGCAGTCGCATTTGTTTTTGGTGGGCTGAGTGTTGGAAGCGTTTCCGGGTATGTTCTGTGCATGTTTCAAGTAATCACTGTTGAGGAGGCTTCAGTTAGTTAAGGGAAAAGTTTTCGACAGGCGTGTTCATGAAAAGTTGAATGTGAGATATGGGACTAATAAGAATATTCTGACATTTCACTGATTTGGACTTTACTGAGAAGCACCCTGGAAATTGGGGCGTGTTGGGGATACAATTTGCACTCCATTTTTCGGTTTCAGATACCAAAGATAAAGGGATCTAACAATATGCGTTTGGTTAGCCTGTTTTTTAAATTTGAAATTGGGGAGGAGAATGAAGTATCCGTAATAAGGGTGTGGAAACCTCTCCCAAGCAGACACGTTTTAAAAACCTTGAGGGGAAGCCCGAAAGGAAAACAAGGACAATATCTGCTAGCGGTGAGTTTGAACCGTTACAAATCGTATCAGAGCCAAACACCTGACGATGTGCTAGCGAGGAGGCTGAGCCCCAAGGGGGTGGACATGAGACGGTGTGCCCCCTAGGATGCTAGGCCTCGAAGGGGGTGGATTTGGTGGGTCCCACATCCATTGGAGAANTGGATTGTGAGATCCCACATTGGTTAGGAGGAGAACGAAGTATCCTTAATAAGGGTGTGGGAACCGCTCCCAAGTAGACGCGTTTTAAAAACCTTGAGGGGAAGCCTGAAAGGGAAACAAGGACAATATCTGCTAGTGGTGAGTTTGAGTCGTTACAAATGGTATCAGAGCCAAACACTTGACGATGTGCTAGCGGGAGGCTGAGCCCCAAGGGGGTAGACATGAGACGGTGTGCCACCTAGGATGCTGGGCCTTGAAGGGGGTGGATTTGGTGGGTCCCACATCCATTGGAGAAGGGAACGAGTGCTAGCGAGGACGCTGGCCCCGGGGGGGGGGGGAT